>NW_027514732.1:89656-132562 GCF_048772815.1 Callospermophilus lateralis | reverse complement strand
ACATGGTTTGTAGTAGCTCTTTGAAGCTTGACAAAATAAAGGAGTTCTCAGTTATGTCTCTATGGTTTGTTTCCTCTTCAAGTAGCCCTAGGCACAGACTGTGTAAAAGCACTTACATTGAGAGAGTTTGCCAAGCTTCTAAGAAATTACAAGTTTCCGAAATACCAGCAAATATTTTTTCACCCAATCTTGATGATACTTGGTTGTAATGATCAGTACACAAATCCAACTTGGCTGCCCAAATTTTGTTCTTCTAGGTTGAAGCGTTCGTCTACAGTAGCAGTTTTTATATTTAGGTTTCCCTCTGCTCTCTCCTGTATAGATATATGAATATGGAACTCTAAATCCAACATCGTTTGTAGTAGCTCTTTGAAACTTGACAAAATAAAGGAGTTCTCAGTTTTGTCTCTATGGTTTGTTTCCTCTTCAAGTAGCCCTAGGCACAGACTGTGGAAAAGCACTTTCATTGAGAGAGTTTGCCAAGCTTCTAAGACATTACAAGTTTCCGAAATACCAGCAAATATTTTTTCACCCAATCTTGATGATACATGTTTCTAATGATCAGTACACAGATCCCACTTGGCTCACCAAATTATGTTCTTCTAGGTTGAAGCGTTCGTCTACAGTAGCAGTTTTTATATTTAGGTTTCACTCTGTTCTCTCATATATAGATAGATGAATTTGGAACTCTAAATCCAACATGGTTTGTAGTAGCTCTTTGAAACTTGACCACATAAAGGAGTTCTGAGATTTGTCTCTATGGTTTGTTTCCTCTTCAATTACCCTAGGCACAGACTGTGGTAAACCACTTTCATTGAGAGGTGTTGCCAAGCTTCTAAGAAATAACGAGTTTCCGAAATACCAGCAAATATTTTTTTACCCAATCTTGATGATACTTGGTGGTAATGATCAGTACACAGATCCCACTTGGCTCACCAAATTTTGTTCTTCTAGGTTGAAGCGTTCGTCTACAATAGTCGTTTTTAATATTTAGGTTTCACTCTGTTCTCTCATATATAGATAGATGAATTTGGAACTCTAATCCAACATGGTTTGTAGAAGCTCTTTGAAACTTGACAAAATAAAGGAGTTCTCAGTTTTGTCTCTATGGTTTGTTTCCTCTTCAAGTAGCCCTAGGCGCAGACTCTGGAAAAGCACGTTCATTGAGAGGGGTTGCCAAACTTCTAAGAAATAACGAGTTTCCGAAGTACCAGCAAATATTTTTTCACCCAATCTTGATGATACTGGTTGCTAATGATCAGTACACAAATCCCACTTGGCTCACCAAATTGTGTTCTTCTAGGTTGAAGCGTTCGCCTACAGTAAAAGTTTTTATATTTAGGTTTCCCTCTGTTCTCTCCTATATAGATATATGAATATGGAACTCTAAATCCAACATCGTTTGTAGTAGCTCTTTGAAACTTGACAAAATAAAGGAGTTCTCAGTTTTGTCTCTATGGTTTGTTTCCTCTTCAAGTAGCCCTAGGCACAGACTGTGGAAAAGCACTTTCATTGAGAGAGTTTGCCAAGCTTCTAAGACATTACAAGTTTCCGAAATACCAGCAAATATTTTTGCACCCAATCTTGATGATATTTGGTGGTAATGATCAGTACACAAATCCCACTTGGCTCACCAAATTTTTTTCTTCTAGGTTGAAACGTTCGTCTACAGTAGCAGTTTTTATATTTAGGTTTCTCTCTGTTCTCTCCTATATAGATAGATAAATTTGGAACTCTAAATCCAACATGGATTGTAGTAGCTCATTGAAACTTGACAAAATAAAGGAGTTCTCAGTTTTGTCTCTATGGTTTGTTTCCTCTTCAAGTAACCCTAGGCACAGACTGTGGAAAAGCACTTTCATTGAGAGGGGTTTCCAAGCTTCAAAGAAATAACGAGTTTCCGAAATACCAGCAAATATTTTTTCACCCAATCTTGATGATACTTGGTGGTAATGATCAGTACACAGATCCCACTTGGCTCACCAAATTTTGTTCTTCTAGGTTGAAGCGTTCGTCTACAGTAGCAGTTTTTATATTTAGGTTTCTCTCTGTTCTCTCCTATATAGATAGATGAATTTGGAACTCTAAATCCAACATGGATTGTAGTAGCTCTTTGAAACTTGACAAAATAAAGGAGTTCTCCGTTTTGTCTCTATGGTTTGTTTCCTCTTCAAGTGGCCCTAGGCACAGACTGTGGAAGCACTTTCATTGAGATGGGTTGCCAAGCTTCTAAGAAATAACGTGTTTCCAAAATACCAGCAAATATTTTTTCACCCAATCTTGATGATACTTGGTGGTAATGATCAGTACACAAATCCCAATTGGCTCACCAAATTTTGTTCTTCTAGGTTGAAGCGTTCGTCTACAGTAGCAGTTTTTATATTTAGGTTTCTCTCTGGTCTCTCCTATATAGATAGATGAATTTGGAACTTTAAATCCAACATGGATTGTAGTAGCGCTTTGAAACTTGACAAAATAAAGGAGTTCTCAGTTTTGTCTCTATGGTTTGTTTCCTCTTCATGTATCCCTAGGCACAGACTGTGGAAAAGCACTTTCATTGAGAGGGGTTGCCAAGCTTCTAAGAAATAACGAGTTTCCGAAATACCAGCAAATATTTTTTCACCCAATCTTGATTATACCTGGTGGGAATGATCAGTACACAGATCCCACTTGGCTCACCAAATTTTGTTCTTCTAGGTTGAAGCGTTCGTCTACAGTAGCAGTTTTTATATTTAGGTTTCACTCTGTTCTCTCATATATAGATAGATGAATTTGGAACTCTAAATCCAACATGGTTTTGTTGTAGCTCTTTGAAACTTGACAAAAAAAAGAGTTCTGAGTTTTGTTTCTATGGTTTGTTTCCTCTTCAAGTAGCCCTAGGCACAGACTGTGGAAAAGCACTTTCATTGAGAGGGGTTGCAAAGCTTCTAAGTAATAACGAGTTTCCGAAATATCAGCAAACATTTTTTCACCCAATCTTGATGATACTTGGTGGTATTGATCAGTACACAGTACCCACTTGGCTCACCAAATTTTGTTCTTCTAGGTTGAAGCGTTCGTCTACAGTAGCCGTTTTTAGATTTAGGTTTCACTCTGTTCTCTCATATATAGAAAGATGAATTTGGAACTCTAAATCCAACATGGTTTGTAGTAGCTCTTTGAAACTTGACAAAATAAAGGAGTTCTCAGTTTTGTCTCTATGGTTTGTTTCCTCTTCAAGTAGCCCTAGGCACAGACTGTGGAAAAGCACTTTCATTGAGAGAGTTTGCCAAGCTTCTAAGAAATTACAAGTTTCCGAAATACCAGCAAATATTTTTTCACCCAATCTTGATGATACTTGGTGGTAATGATCAGTACACAAATCCCAATTGGCTCACCAAATTTTGTTCTTCTAGGTTGAAGCGTTCGTCTACAGTAGCAGTTTTTATATTTAGGTTTCTCTCTGTTCTCTCCTATATAGATAGATGAATTTGGAACTCTAAATCCAACATGGATTGTAGTAGCTCTTTGACTTGACAAAATAAAGGAGTTCTCAGTTTTGTCTCTATGGTTTGTTTCCTCTTCAAGTAGCCCTAGGCACAGACTGTGGAAAAGCACTTTCATTGAGAGGGGTTGCCAAGCTTCTAAGAAATAACGAGTTTCCAAAATACCAGCCAATAGTTTTTCTCCCAATCTTGATGATACTTGGTGGGAATGATCAGTACACAGATCCCACTTGGCTCACCAAATTTTCTTCTTCTAGGTTGAAGCGTTCGTCTACAGTAGCAGTTTTTATATTTAGGTTTCACTCTGTTCTCTCATATATAGATAGATGAATTTGGAACTCTAAATCCAACATGGTTTGTAGTAGCTCTTTGAAACTTGACAAAATAAAGAGTTCTGAGTTTTGTTTCTATGGTTTGTTTCCTCTTAAAGTAGCCCTAGGCACAGACTGTTTAAAAGCACTTTCATTGAGAGGGGTTGCCAAGCTTCTAAGAAATAACGAGTTTCCGAAATATCAGCAAATATTTTTTCACCCAATCTTGATGATACTTGGTGGTAATGATCAGTACACAGATCCCATTTGGCTCACCAAATTTTGTTCTTCTAGGTTGAAGCGTTCGTCTACAGCAGCATTTTTTATATTCAGGTTCCACTCTGTTCTCTCATATATAGATAGATGAATTTGGAACACTAAATCCAACATGGTTTGTAGTAGCTCTTTGAAACTTGACAAATAAAGGGGTTCTGAGTTTTGTCTCTATGGTTTGTTTCCTCTTCAAGTAGCCCTAGGCGCAGACTCGGGAAAAGCACTTTCATTGAGAGGGGTTGCCAAGCTTCTAAGTAATAACGAGTTTTCGAAGTACCAGCAAATATTTTTTCACCCAATCTTGATGATGCTGGTTGCTAATGATCAGTACACAAATCCCACTTGGCTCACCAAATTGTGTTCCTCTAGGTTGAAGCGTTCGCCTACAGTAGAAGTTTTTATATTTAGGTTTCCCTCTGTTCTCTCCTATATAGATATATGAATTTGGAACTCTAAATTCAACATCGTTTGTAGTAGCTCTTTGAAACTTGACAAAATAAAGGAGTTCTCAGTTTTGTCTCTATGGTTTGTTTCCTCTTCAAGTATCCCTACGCACAGACTGTGGAAAAGCACTTTCATTGAGAGGGGTTGTCAAGCTTTTAAGAAATAACGAGTTTCCAAAATCCCAGTACATATTTTTTCACCCAATCTTGATGATACTTGGTGGTAATGATCAGTACACAGATCCCACTTGGCTCACCAAATTGTGTTCTTCTAGGTTGAAGCGTTCGCCTACAGTAGCAGTTTTTATATTTAGGTTTCACTCTGTTCTCTCATATATAGATAGATGAATTTGCAACTCTAAATACAACATGGATTGTAGTAGATCTTTGAAATTTGACAAAATAACGGAGTTCTCAATTTTATCTCTATGGTTTGTTTCCTCTTCAAGTAGCACTAGGCACACACTGTGGAAAAGCATTTTCATTGAGAGGGGTTGCCAAGCTTCTAAGAAATAACGAGTATCTGAAATACCAGCAAATATTTTTTCACCCAATCTTGATGATACTTGTTGCTAAAGATCAGTACACAAATCCCACTTGGCTCACCAAATTTTGTTCTTCTAGGTTGAAGCGTTCGTCTACAGTAGCAGTTTTTATATTTAGGTTTCACTCTGTTCTCTCATATATAGATAGATGAATTTGGAACTCTAAATCCAACATGGTTTGTAATAGCTCTTTGAAACTTGACAAAATAAAGGAGTTCTGAGTTTTGTCTCTATGGTTTGTTTCCTCTTCAAGAGGCCTAGGCACAGACTGTGGAAAAGAACTTTAATCGAGAAGGGTTGCCAAGCTTCTAGAAATAAGGAGTTTCCGAAATACCAGCAAATATTTTTTCACCCAATCTTGATGATACATGTTGCTAAAGATCAGTACACAGATCCCACTTGGCTCCACCAATTTTGTTCTTCTAGGTTGAAGCGTTCGTCTACAGTAGCAGTTTTTATATTTAGGTTTCACTCTGTTCTCTCATATATAGATAGATGAATTTGGAACTCTAAATCCAACATGGTTTGTAGTAGCTCTATGATACTTGACAAAATAAAGGAGTTCTGAGATTTGTCTCTATGGTTTGTTTCCTCTTCAAATAGCCCTAGGCACAGACTGTGGAAAACCACTTTCATTGAGAGGTGTTGCCAAGCTTCTAAGAATTAACGAGTTTCCGAAATACCAGCAAATATTTTTTCACCCAATCTTGATGATACTTGGTGGGAATGATCAGTACACAGATCCCACTTGGCTCACCAAATTTTGTTCTTCTAGTTTGAATCGTTCGTCTACAGTAGTCGTTTTTATATTTAGGTTTCACTCTGTTCTCTCATATATAGATAGATGAATTTGGAACTCTAATCCAACATCGTTTGTAGTAGCTTTTTGAAACTTGACAAAATAAAGGAGTTCTCAGTTTTGTCTCTATGGTTTGTGTCCTCATCAAGTAGCCCTAGGCGCAGACTCCGGAAAAGCACTTTCATTGAGAGGGGTTGCCAAGCTTCTAAGAAATAACGAGTTTCCGAAGTACCAGCAAATATTTTATCACCCAATCTTGATGATACTTGTTGCTAATGATCAGTACACAGATCCCACTTGGCTCACCAAATTTTGTTCTTCTAGGTTGAAGCGTTCGTCTACAGTAGCAGTTTTTATATTTAGGTTTCCCTCTGTTCTCTCCTGTATAGATAGATGAATTTGAACTCTAAATACAACATGGTTTGTAGTACCTCTTTGAAACTTGACAAAATAAAGGACTTCTCAGTTTTGTCTCTATGGATTGTTTCCTCTTCAATTAGCACTAGGCACACACAGTGGAAAAGCACTTTCATTGAGAGGGGTTGTCAAGCTTTTAAGAAATAACGAGTTTCCAAAATACTAGTAAATATTTTTTCACCCAATCTTGATGATACTTGGTGGTAATGATCAGTACACAGATCCCACTTGGCTCACCAAATTTTCTTCTTCTAGGTTGAAGCGTTCGTCTACAGTAGCAGTTTTTATATTTAGGTTTCACTCTGTTCTCTCATATATAGATAGATGTATTTGGAACTCTAAATCCAACATGGTTTGTAGTAGCCCTTTGAAACTTGACAAAAATAGGAGTTCTCAGTTTTGTCTCTAGGGTTTGTTTCCTCTTCAAGTAGCCCTAGGCGCAGACTCTGGAAAAGCACTTTCATTGAGAGGGGTTGCCAAGCTTCTAAGAAATAACGAGTTTCCGAAGTACCAGCAAATATTTTTTCACCCAATCTTGATGATACTGGTTGCTAATGATCAGTACACAAATCCCACTTGGCTCACCAAACTGTGTTCTTCTAGGTTGAAGCGTTCGCCTACAGTAGAAGTTTTTATATTTAGGTTTCCCTCTGTTCTCTCCTATATAGATATATGAATATGGAACTCTAAATCCAACATCGTTTGTAGTAGCTCTTTGAAACTTGACAAAATAAAGGAGTTCTCAGTTTTGTCTCTATGGTTTGTTTCCTCTTCAAGTAGCCCTAGGCACAGACTGTGGAAAAGCACTTTCATTGAGAGAGTTTGCCAAGCTTCTAAGACATTACAAGTTTCCGAAATACCAGCAAATATTTTTTTACCCAATCTTGATGATACTTGGTGGTAATGATCAGTACACAGATCCCACTTGGCTCACCAAATTTTGTTCTTCTAGGTTGAAGCGTTCGTCTACAATAGTCGTTTTTATATTTAGGTTTCACTCTGTTCTCTCATATATAGATAGATGAATTTGGAACTCTAATCCAACATGGTTTGTAGAAGCTCTTTGAAACTTGACAAAATAAAGGAGTTCTCAGTTTTGTCTCTATGGTTTGTTTCCTCTTCAAGTAGCCCTAGGCGCAGACTCTGGAAAAGCACGTTCATTCAGAGGGGTTGCCAAGCTTCTAAGAAATATCGAGTTTCCGAAGTACCAGCAAATATTTTTTCACCCAATCTTGATGATACTGGTTGCTAATGATCAGTACACAAATCCCACTTGGCTCACCAAATTGTGTTCTTCTAGGTTGAAGCGTTCGCCTACAGTAAAAGTTTTTATATTTAGGTTTCCCTCTGTTCTCTCCTATATAGATATATGAATATGGAACTCTAAATCCAACATCATTTGTAGTAGCTCTTTGAAACTTGACAAAATAAAGGAGTTCTCAGTTTTGTCTCTATGGTTTGTTTCCTCTTCAAGTAGCCCTAGGCACAGACTGTGGAAAAGCACTTTCATTGAGAGAGTTTGCCAAGCTTCTAAGACATTACAAGTTTCCGAAATACCAGCAAATATTTTTGCACCGAATCTTGATGATATTTGGTGGTAATGATCAGTACACAAATCCCACTTGGCTCACCAAATTTTTTTCTTCTAGGTTGAAACGTTCGTCTACAGTAGCAGTTTTTATATTTAGGTTTCTCTCTGTTCTCTCCTATATAGATAGATAAATTTGGAACTCTAAATCCAACATGGATTGTAGTAGCTCATTGAAACTTGACAAAATAAAGGAGTTCTCAGTTTTGTCTCTATGGTTTGTTTCCTCTTCAAGTAGACCTAGGCACAGACTGTGGAAAAGCACTTTCATTGAGAGGGGTTTCCAAGCTTCAAAGAAATAACGAGTTTCCGAAATACCAGCAAATATTTTTTCACCCAATCTTGATGATACTTGGTGGTAATGATCAGTACACAGATCCCACTTGGCTCACCAAATTTTGTTCTTCTAGGTTGAAGCGTTCGTCTACAGTAGCAGTTTTTATATTTAGGTTTCTCTCTGTTCTCTCCTATATAGATAGATGAATTTGGAACTCTAAATCCAACATGGATTGTAGTAGCTCTTTGAAACTTGACAAAATAAAGGAGTTCTCCGTTTTGTCTCTATGGTTTGTTTCCTCTTCAAGTGGCCCTAGGCACAGACTGTGGAAGCACTTTCATTGAGATGGGTTGCCAAGCTTCTAATAATAACGAGTTTCCAAAATACCAGCAAATATTTTTTCACCCAATCTTGATGATACTTGGTGGTAATGATCAGTACACAAATCACACTTGGCTCACCAAATTTTGTTCTTCTAGGTTGAAGCGTTCGTCTACAGTAGCAGTTATTATATTTAGGTTTCTCTCTGGTCTCTCCTATATAGATAGATGAATTTGGAACTTTAAATCCAACATGGATTGTAGTAGCGCTTTGAAACTTGACAAAATAAAGGAGTTCTCAGTTTTGTCTCTATGGTTTGTTTCCTCTTCATGTATCCCTAGGCACAGACTGTGGAAAAGCACTTTCATTGAGAGGGGTTGCCAAGCTTCTAAGAAATAACGAGTTTCCGAAATACCAGCAAATATTTTTTCACCCAATCTTGATTATACCTGGTGGTAATGATCAGTACACAGATCCCACTTGGCTCACCAAATTTTGTTCTTCTAGGTTGAAGCGTTCGTCTACAGTAGCAGTTTTTATATTTAGGTTTCACTCTGTTCTCTCATATATAGATAGATGAATTTGGAACTCTAAATCCAACATGGTTTGTAGTAGCTCTTTGAAACTTGACAAAAAAAAGAGTTCTGAGTTTTGTTTCTATGGTTTGTTTCCTCTTCAAGTAGCCCTAGGCACAGACTGTGGAAAAGCACTTTCATTGAGAGTGGTTGCAAAGCTTCTAAGTAATAACGAGTTTCCGAAATATCAGCAAACATTTTTTCACCCAAACTTGATGATACTTGGTGGTAATGATCAGTACACAGTATCCACTTGGCTCTCCAAATTTTGTTCTTCTAGGTTGAAGCGTTCGTCTACAGTAGCCGTTTTTATATTTAGGTTTCTCTCTATTCTCTCCTATATAGATAGATGAATTTGGAACTCTAAATCCAACATGATTTGTAGTAGCTCTTTGAAACTTGACAAAATAAAGGAGTTCTGAGTTTTGTCTCTATGGTTTGTTTCCTCTTCAAGTAGCCCTAGGCGCAGACTGTGTAAAAGAATTTCATTTAGGGGGGTTGCCAAGCTTCTAAGAAATAACGAGTTTCCGAAGTACCAGCAAATATTTTTTCACCCAATCTTGATGATACTTGGTGGTAATGATCAGTACACAAATCCCAATTGGCTCACCAAATTTTGTTCTTCTAGGTTGAAGCGTTCGTCTACAGTAGCAGTTTTTATATTTAGGTTACTCTCTGTTCTCTCCTATATAGATAGATGAATTTGGAACTCTAAATCCAAAATGTATTTTAGTAACTCTTTGAAACTTGACAAAATAAAGGAGTTCTGAGTTTTGTCTCTATGATTTGTTTCCTCTTCAAGAGGCCTAGGCACACACTGTGGAAAACAACTTTAATTGAGAAGGATTTCCAAGCTTCTAAGAAATAACGAGTTTCCGAAATACCAGCAAATATTTTTTCACCCAATCTTGATGATACATGTTGCTAATGATCAGTACACAGATCCCACTTGGCTCACCAAATTTTGTTCTTCTAGGTTGAAGCGTTCGTCTACAGTAGCAGTTTTTATATTTAGGTTTCACTCTGTTCTCTCATATATAGATAGATGAATTTGGAACTCTAAATCCAACATGGTTTGTAGTAGCTCTTTGAAACTTGACAAAATAAAGGAGTTCTGAGTTTTGTCTCTATGGTTTGTTTCCTCTTCAAGTAGCCCTAGGCGCAGACTCTGGAAAATAACTTTCATTGAGAGGGGTTGCCAAGCTTCTAAGAAATAACGAGTTTCCGAAGTACCAGCAAATATTTTTTCACCCAATCTTGATGATACTTGTTGCTAATGATCAGTACACAAATCCCACTTGGCTCACCAAATTGTGTTCTTCTAGGTTGAAGCGTTCGCCTACAGTAGAAGTTTTTATATTTAGGATTCCCTCTGTTCTCTCCTGTATAGATAGATGAATTTTGAACTCTAAATCCAACATGGTTTGTGGTAGCTCTTTGAAACTTGACAAAATAAAGGAGTTCTCAGTTTTGTCTCTATGGATTGTTTCCTCTTCAATTAGCACTAGGCAAACACTGTGGAAAAGCACTTTCATTGAGAGGGCTTGCCAAGCTTCTAACTAATAACGAGTTTCTGAAATACCAGCAAATATTTTTTCACCCAATCTTGATGATACTTGTTGCTAATGATCAGTACACAAATCCCACTTGGCTCACCAATTTTTGTTCTGCTAGGTTGAAGCGTTCGCCTACAGTAGCAGTTTTTATATTTAGGTTTCCCTCTGTTCTCTCCTATATAGTTATATGAATTTGGAACTCTAAATCCAACATGGTTTGTAGTAGCTCTTTGAAACTTGACAAAATAAAGGAGTTCTCAGTTTTGTCTCTTTGGTTTATTTCCTCTTCAAGTAGCCCTAAGCACAGACTGTGGTAAAGCACTTTCATTGAGAGAGTTAGCCAAGCTTCTAAGAAATTACAAGTTTCCAAAATACCAGCAAATATTTTTTCACCCAATCTTGATGATACTTGGTGGTAATGATCAGGACACAAATCCCAATTGGCTCACCAAATTTTGTTCTTCTAGGTTGAAGCGTTCGTCTACAGTAGCAGTTTTTATATTTAGGTTTCCCTCTGTTCTCTCCTGTATAGATACATGAATTTGGAACTCTAAATCCAACATGGTTTGTAGTAGCTCTTTGAAACTTGTCAAAATAAAGGAGTTCTCAGTTTTGTCTCTATGGTTTGTTTCCTCTTCAAGTAGCCCTAGGCACAGACTGTGGAAAAGCACTTTCATTGAGAGGGGTTGCCAAGCTTCTAAGAAATAACGAGTTTCCAAAATACCAGCCAATAGTTTTTCACCCAATCTTGATGATACTTGGTGGTAATGATCAGTACACAGTAACCACATGGCTCACCAAATTTTGTTCTTCTAGGTTGAAGCGTTCGTCTACAGTAGTCGTTTTTATATTTAGGTTCCACTCTGTTCTCTCATATATAGATAGTTGAATTTGGAACTCTAAATCCAACATGGTTTGTAGTAGCTCTTTGAAACTTGACAAAATAAAGGAGTTCTGAGTTTTGTCTCTATGGTTTGTTTCCTCTTCAAGTAGCCCTAGGCGCAGACTCGGGAAAAGCACTTTCATTGAGAGGGGTTGCCAAGCTTCTAAGAAATAACGAGTTTCCTAAGTACCAGCAAATACTTTTTCACCCAATCCTGATGATACTTGTTGCTAATGATCAGTACACAAATCCCACTTGGCTCACCAAATTTTATTCTTCTAGGTTGAAGCGTTCGTCTACAGTAGCAGTTTTTATATTTAGGATTCCCTCTGTTCTCTCCTGTATAGATAGATGAATTTTGAACTCTAAATCCAACATGGTTTGTGGTAGCTCTTTGATACTTGACAAAATAAAGGAGTTCTCAGTTTTGTCTCTATGGATTGTTTCCTCTTCAATTAGCACTAGGCAAACACTGTGGAAAAGCACTTTCATTGAGAGGGCTTGCCAAGCTTCTAAGTAATAACGAGTTTCTGAAATACCAGCAAATATTTTTTCACCCAATCTTGATGATACTTGTTGCTAATGATCAGTACACAAATCCCACTTGGCTCACCAATTTTTGTTCTGCTAGGTTGAAGCGTTCGCCTACAGTAGCAGTTTTTATATTTAGGTTTCCCTCTGTTCTCTCCTATATAGTTATATGAATTTGGAACTCTAAATCCAACATGGTTTGTAGTAGCTCTTTGAAACTTGACAAAATAAAGGAGTTCTCAGTTTTGTCTCTTTGGTTTATGTCCTCTTCAAGTAGCCCTAAGCACAGACTGTGGTAAAGCACTTTCATTGAGAGAGTTAGCCAAGCTTCTAAGAAATTACAAGTTTCCAAAATACCAGCAAATATTTTTTCACCCAATCTTGATGATACTTGGTGGTAATGATCAGGACACAAATCCCAATTGGCTCACCAAATTTTGTTCTTCTAGGTTGAAGCGTTCGTCTACAGTAGCAGTTTTTATATTTAGGTTTCCCTCTGTTCTCTCCTGTATAGATAGATGAATTTGGAACTCTAAATCCAACATGGTTTGTAGTAGCTCTTTGAAACTTGTCAAAATAAAGGAGTTCTCAGTTTTGTCTCTATGGTTTGTTTCCTCTTCAAGTAGCCCTAGGCGCAGACTCGGGAAAAGCACTTTCATTGAGAGGGGTTGCCAAGCTTCTAAGAAATAACGAGTTTCCAAAATACCAGCCAATAGTTTTTCACCCAATCTTGATGATACTTGGTGGGAATGATCAGTACACAGATCCCACTTGGCTCACCAAATTTTGTTCTTCTAGGTTGAAGCGTTCGTCTACAGTAGCAGTTTTTATATTTAGGTTTCACTCTGTTCTCTCCTATATAGATAGATGAATTTGGAACTCTAAATCCAACATGGTTTGTAGTAGCTCTTTGAAACTTGACAAATAAAGAGTTCTGAGTTTTGTTTCTATGGTTTGTTTCCTCTTCAAGTAGCCCTAGGCACAGACTGTGGAAAACCACTTTCATTGAGAGGGGTTGCCAAGCTTCTAAGAAATAACGAGTTTCCGATATATCAGCAAATATTTTTTCACCCAATCTTGATGATACTTGGTGGTAATGATCAGTACACAGTAACCACATGGCTCACCAAATTTTGTTCTTCTAGGTTGAAGCGTTCGTCTACAGTAGTCGTTTTTATATTTAGGTTCCACTCTGTTCTCTCATATATAGATAGTTGAATTTGGAACTCTAAATCCAACATGGTTTGTAGTAGCTCTTTGAAACTTGACAAAATAAAGGAGTTCTGAGTTTTGTCTCTATGGTTTGTTTCCTCTTCAAGTAGCCCTAGGCGCAGACTCGGGAAAAGCACTTTCATTGAGAGGGGTTGCCAAGCTTCTAAGAAATAACGAGTTTCCGAAACCAGCAAATATTTTTTCACCCAATCTTGATGATACTTGGTGGTAATGATCAGTACACAGATCCCACTTGGCTCACCATATTTTGTTTTTCTAGGTTGAAGCGTTCATCTACAGTAGCAGATTTTATATTTAGGTTTCTCTCTGTTCTCTCATATATAGATAGATGAATTTGGAACTCTAAATCCAACATGGATTGTAGTAGCACTTTGAAACTTGAGAAAATAAAGGAGTTCTCAGTTTTGTCTCTATGGTTTGTTTCCTCTTCAAGTAGCCCTAGGCACAGACTGTGGAAGCACTTTCATTGAGATGGGTTGCCAAACTTCTAAGAAATAACGTGTTTCCAAAATACCAGCAAATATTTTTTCAACCTATCTTGATGATACTTGGTGGAAATGATCAGTACACAAATCCTACTTGACTCACCAAATTTTGTTCTTCTAGGTTGAAGCGTTCGTCTACAGTAGCAGTTTTTATATTTAGGTTTCTCTCTGTTCTCTCCTATATAGATAGATGAATTTGGAACTTTAAATCCAACATGGATTGTAGTAGCTCTTTGAATCTTGACAAAATAAAGGAGTTCTCAGTTTTGTCTCTATGGTTTGTTTCCTATTCAAGTATCCCTAGGCACAGACTGTGGAAAAGCACTTTCATTGAGATGGGTTGCCAAGCTTCTAAGAAATAACGAGTTTCCGAAATACCAGCAAATATTTTTTCACCCAATCTTGATGATACTTGGTGGGAATGATCAGTACACAGATCCCACTTGGCTCACCAAATTTTGTTCTTCTAGGTTGAAGCGTTCGTCTACACTAGCATTTTTTATATTTAGGTTTCTCTCTGTTCTCTCATATATAGATAGATGAATTTGGAACTCTAAATCCAACATGGTTTGTAGTAGCTCTTTGAAACTTGACAAAATAAAGATTTCTGAGTTTTGTTTCTATGGCTTGTTTCTTCTTCATGTAGCCCTAGGCACAGATTGTGGAAAACCACTTTCATTGAGAGGGGTTGACAAGCTTCTAAGAAATAACGAGTTTCCGAAATATCAGCAAATATTTTTTCACCCAATCTTTATGATACTTGGTGGTAATGATCAGTACACAGTCCCCACTTGGCTCACCAAATTTTGTTCTTCTAGGTTGAAGCGCTCGTCTACAGTAGCCGTTTTTATATTTAGGTTTCACTCTGTTCTCTCATATATAGATAGATGAATTTGGAACTCTAAATCCAACATGGTTTGTAGTATCTCTTTGAAACTTGACAAAATAAAGGAGTTCTGAGTTTTGTCTCTATGGTTTGTTTCCTCTTCAAGTAGCCCTAGGCGCAGACTGTGGAAAAGCACTTTCATTGAGAGGGGTTGCCAAGCTTCTAAGAAATAACGAGTTTCCGAAGTACCAGCAAATATTTTTTCACCCAATCTTGATGATACTTGGCGGTAATGATCAGTACAGAAATCCCAATTGGCTCACCAAATTTTGGTCTTCTAGGTTGAAGCGTTCGTCTACAGTAGCAGTTTTTATATTTAGGTTTCTCTCTGTTCTATCCTATATAGATAGATGAATTTGGAACTCTGAATCCAACATGTATTTTAGTAGCTCTTTGAAACTTGACAAAATAAAGGAGTTCTGAGTTTTGTCTCTATGGTTTGTTTCCTCTTCAAGAGGCCTAGGCACAGACTGTGGAAAAGAACTTTAATTGAGAAGGGTTTCCAAGCATCTAAGAAATAACGAGTTTCCGAAATACCAGCAAATATTTTTTCACCCAATCTTGATGATATTGTTGCTAATGATCAGTACACAGATCCCACTTGGCTCACCAAATTTTGTTCTTCTAGGTTGAAGCGTTCGTCTACAGTAGCAGTTTTTATATTTAGGTTTCACTCCGTTCTCTCATATATAGATAGATGAATTTGGAACTCTAAATCCAACATGGTTTGTAGTAGCTCTTTGAAACTTGACAAAATAAAGGAGTTCTGAGTTTTGTCTCTATGGTTTGTTTCCTCTTCAAGTAGCCCTAGGCGCAGACTCTGGAAAATAACTTTCATTGAGAGGGGTTGCCAATCTTCTAAGAAATAACGAGTTTCCGAAGTACCAGCAAATATTTTTTCACCCAATCTTGATGATACTGGTTGCTAATGATCAGTACACAAATTCCACTTGGCTCACCAAATTGTGTTCTTCTAGGTAGAAGCGTTCGCCTACAGTAGAAGTTTTTATATTTAGGTTTCCCTCTGTTCTCTCCTATATAGATATATAAATTTGGATCTCTAAATCCAAAATGGTTTGTAGTACCTCTTTGAAACTTGACAAAATAAAGGAGTTCTCAGTTTTGTCTCTATGGTTTGTTTCCTCTTCAAGTAGACCTAGGCACAGAATGTGGAAGCATTTTCATTGAGGTGGGTTGCCAAGCTTCTAAGAAATAACGTGTTTCCCAAATACCAGCAAATATTTTTTTCATCCAATCTTGATGATACTTGGTGGTAATGATCAGTACACAAATCCCACTTGGCTCACCAAATTTTGTTCTTCTAGGTTGAAGCGTTCGTCTACAGTAGCAGTTTTTATATTTAGGTTTCTCTCTGTTCTCTCCTATATAGATAGATGAATTTGGAACTTTAAATCCAACATGGATTGTAGTAGCTCTTTGAAACTTGACAAAATAAAGGATTTCTCAGTTTTGTCTCTATGGTTTGTTTCCTCTTCAAGTAGCCCTAGGCACAGACTGTGGAAAAGCACTTTCATTGAGATGGGTTGCCAAGCTTCTAAGAAATAACGAGTTTCCGAAATACCAGCAAATATTTTTTCACCCAATCTTGATGATACTTGGTGGAAATGATCAGTAAACAGTTCCCACTTGGCTCACCAAATTTTGTTCTTCTAGGTTGAAGCGTTCGTCTACAGTAGCAGTATTTATATTCAGGTTTCACTCTGTTCTCTTATATATAGATAGATGAATTTGGAACTCTAAATACAACATGGTTTGTAGTAGCTCTTTGAAACTTGACAAAATAAAGGAGTTCTGAGTTTTGTCTCTATGGTTTGTTTCCTCTTCAAGTAGCCCTAGGCACAGACTGTGGAAAAGCAATTTCATTGAGAGGGGTTGCCAAGCTTCTAAGAAATAAAGAGTTTCCAAAATACCAGCCAATAGTTTTTCACCAATCTTGATGATACTTGGTGGGAATGATCAGTACACAGATCCCACTTGGCTCACCAAATTTTGTTATTCTAGGTTGAAGCGTTCGTCTACAGTAGCCGTTTTTATATTTAGGTTTCACTCTGTTCTCTCATATATAGATAGATGAATTTGGAACTCTAAATCCAACATGGTTTGTAGTAGCTCTTTGAAACTTGACAAAATAACGAGTTCTGAGTTTTGTTTCTATGGTTTGTTTCCTCTTCAAGTAGCCCTAGGCACAGACTGTGGAAAACCACTTTCATTGAGAGGGGTTGCCAAGCTTTTAAGAAATAACGAGTTTCCGAAATATCAGCAAATATTTTTTCACAAAATCTTGATGATACTTGGTGGTAATGATCAGTACACAGTAACCACTTGGCTCACCAAATTTTGTTCTTCTAGGTTGAAGCGTTCGTCTACAGTAGTCGTTTTTATATTTAGGTTCCACTCTGTTTTCTCATATATAGATAGATGAATTTGGAACTCTAAATCCAACATGGTTTGTAGTAGCTCTTTGAAACTTGACAAAATAAAGGAGTCCTGAGTTTTGTCTCTATGGTTTGTTTCCTCTTCAAGAGGCCTAGGCACAGACTGTGGAAAAGCACTTTAATTGAAGGGGTTGCCAAGCTTCTAAGAAAGTACGAGTTTCCGGATACCAGCAAATATTTTTTCACACAATCTTGTTGATACTTGGTGGTAATGACCAGTGTACAAATCCCACTTGGCTCACCAAATTTTGGTCTTCTAGGTTGAAGCGTTCGTCTACAGTAGCAGTTTTTATATTTAGGTTTCTCTCTGTCTCTCCTATATAGATAGATTAATTTGGAACTCTAAATCCAACATGGTTTGTAGTACCTCTTTGAAACTTGACAAAATAAAGGAGTTCTCAGATTTGTCTCTATGCTTTGTTTCCTCTTCAAGTAGCCCTAGGCACAGACTGTGGAAAAGCACTTTCATTGAGAGGGGTTGCCAAGCTTCTAAGAAATAACGAGTTTCTGAAGTACCAGCAAATATTTTTTCACCCAATCTTGATGATACTGGTGGTTAATGATCAGTACACAAATCCCACTTGGCTCACCAAATTGTGTTCTTCTAGGTTGAAGCGTTCGCCTACAGTAGAAGTTTTTATATTTAGGTTTCCCTCTGTTCTCTCCTATATAGATATATGAATTTGGAACTCTAAATCCAACATGGTTTGTAGTAGCTCTTTGAAACTTGACAAAATAAAGGAGTTCTCAGTTTTGTATCTATGGTTTGTTTCCTCTTCAAGTAGCCCTAGGCACAGACTGTGGAAAAGCACTTTCATTGAGAGAGTTTGCCAAGCTTCTAAGAAATTACAAGTTTCCGAAATACCAGCAAATATTTTTTCACCCAATCTTGATGATACTTGGTGGTAATGATCAGTACACAGATCCCACTTGGATCACCAAATTTTGTTCTTCTAGGTTGAAGCGTTCGTCTACAGTAGCAGTTTTTATATTTAGGTTTCTCTCTGTTTTCTCCTATATAGATAGATGAATTTGAAACTATAAATCCAACATGGATTGTAGTAGCTCTTTGAAACTTGACAAAATAAAGGTGTTCTCAGTTTTGTCTCTATGGTTTGTTTCCTCTTCAAGTAGCCATAGGCACAGACTGTTGAAAAGCACTTTCATTGAGATGGGTTGCCAAGCTTCTAAGAAATAACGTGTTTCCAAAATACCAGCAAATATTTTTTCACCCAATCTTGATGATACTTGGTGGAAATGATCAGTACACAAATCCCACTTGGCTCACCAAATTTTGTTCTTCTGGTTGAAGCGTTCGTCTACAGTAGCAGTTTTTGTATTTAGGTTTCTCTCTGTTCTCTCCTATATAGATAGATGAAATTGGAACTTTAAATCAAACATGGATTGTAGTAGCTCTTTGAAACTTGACAAAATAAAGGAGTTCTCAGTTTTGTCTCTATGGTTTGTTTCCTCTTCAAGTAGCCCTAGGCACAGACTGTGGAAAAGCACTTTCAATAAGAGGGGTTGCCAAGCTTCTAAGAAATAACGAGTTTCCGAAATACCAGCAAATATTTTTTCACCCAATCTTGATGATACTTGGTGGGAATGATCAGTACACAGTTCCCACTTGGCTCACCAAATTCTGTTCTTCTAGGTTGAAGCGTTCGTCTACAGTAGCAGTTTTTATATTTAGTTTTCCCTCTGTTCTCTCCTATATAGATAGATGAATTTGAACTCTAAATCCAACATGGTTTGTAGTAGCTCTTTGAAACTTGACAAAATAAAAGGAGTTCTCAGTTTTGTTCTCTATGGTTTGTTTCCTCTTCAAGAGGCCTAGGCGAAGACTGTGGAAAAGAACTTTAATTGAGAAGGGTTGCCAAGCTTCTAAGAAATAACGAGTTTCCGAAATACCAGCAAATGTTTTTTCACCCAATCTTGATGATACATGTTGCTAATGATCAGTACACAGATCCCACTTGGCTCACCAAATTTTGTTCTTCTAGGTTGAAGCGTTCGTCTACAGTAGCAGTTTTATATTTAGGTTTCACTCTGTTCTCTCATATATAGATAGATGAATTTGGAACTCTAAATCCAACATGGTTGTAGTAGCTCTTTTAAACTTGACAAAATAAAGGAGTTCTGAGATTTGTCTCTATGGTTTGTTTCCTCTTCAAGTAGCCCTAGGCACAGACTGGGAAAACCACTTTCATTGAGAGGTGTTGCCAAGCTTCTAAGAAATAACGAGGTTCCGAAATACCGGCAAATATTTTTTCACCCAATCTTGATGATACTTGTGGTAATGATCAGTACACAGATCCCACTTGGCTCACCAAATTTTGTTCTTCTAGGTTGAAGCGTTAGTTTACAGTAGTCGTATTTATATTTAGGTTTCACTCTGTTCTCTCAATATATAGATAGATGAATTTGGACTCTAAATACAACATGGTTTGTAGTAGATCTTTGAAACTTGACAAAATGAAGGAGTTCTGAGTTTTGTCTCAATGGTTTGTTTCCTCTTCAAGTAGCCCTACGCGCAGACTCTGGAAAAGCACTTTCATTGAGACGGGTTGCCAAGCTTCTAAGAAATAACGAGTTTCCGAAGTACCAGCAAATATTTTTTCACCCAATCTTGATGATACTGGTGGTTAATGATCAGTACACAAATCCCACTTGGCTCACCAAAATTGTGTTCTTCTAGGTTGAAGCGTTCGCCTACAGTAGAAGTTTTTATATTTAGGTTTCCCTCTGTTCTCTCCTATATAGATATATGAATTTGGAACTCTAAAATCCAACATGGTTTGTAGTAGCTATTTGAAACTTGACAAAATAAAGGAGTTCTCAGTTTTGTCTCTATGGTTTGTTTCCTCTTCATGTAGCCCTATGCACAGACTGTGGAAAAGCACTTTAATTGAGAGAGTTTGCCAAGCTTCTAAGAAATTACAAGTTCCGAAATACCAGCAAATATTTTTTCACCCAATCTTGATGATACTTGGTGGTAATGATCAGTACACAGATCCCACTTGGATCACCAAATTTTGTTCTTCTAGGTTGAAGCGTTCGTCTACAGTAGCAGTTTTTATATTTAGGTTTCTCTCTGTTTTCTCCTATATAGATAGATGAATTTGGAACTATAAATCCAACATGGATTGTAGTAGCTCTTTGAAACTTGAGAAAATAAAGGTTCTCAGTTTTGTCTCTATGGTTTGTTTCCTCTTCAAGTAGCCATAGGCACAGACTGTTGAAAAGCACTTTCATTGAGAGGGGTTGCCAAGCTTCTAAGAAATAACTAGTTTCCGAATACAACAGCAAATATTTTTTCACCCAATCTTGATGATACTTGGTGGTAATGATCAGTACATCGATACCACTTGGCTCACCAAATTTTGTTCTTCTAGGTTGAAGCGTTCGTCTACAGTAGCAGTTTTTATATTTAGGTTTCTCTCTGTTCTCTCCTATATAGATAGATGAATTTGGAACTATAAATCCAACATGGATTGTTAGTAGCTCTTTGAAACTTGACAAAATAAAGGAGTTCTCAGTTTTGTCTTCTATGGTTTGTTTCCTTCTTCAAGTAGCCCTAAGCACAGACTGTGGAAGCACTTTCATTGTGATGGGTTGCCAAGCTTCTAAGAAATAACGTGTTCCAAAATACCAGCAAATATTTTTTCACCCAATCTTGATGATACTTGGTGGAAATGATCAGTACACAAATCCCACTTGGCTCACCAAATTTTGTTCTTCTAGGTTGAAGCGTTCGTCTACAGTAGCAGTTTTTATATTTAGGTTTCTCTCTGTTCTCTCCTATATAGATAGATGAATTTGGAACTATAAATCCAACATGGATTGTAGTAGCTCTTTGAAACTTGACAAAATAAAGGAGTTCTCAGTTTTGTCTCTATGGTTTGTTTCCTCTTCAAGTAGCCTAGGCACAGACTGTGGAAAAGCACTTTCACTAAGAGGGGTTGCCAAGCTTCTAAGAAATAACGAGTTTCCGAAATACCAGCAAATATTTTTTCACCCAATCTTGATGATACTTGGTGGGAATGATCAGTACATAGATACCACTTGGCTCACCAAATTTTGTTCTTCTAGGTTGAAGCGTTCGTCTACAGTAGCAGTTTTTATATTTAGGTTTCTCTCTGTTCTCTCCTATATAGATAGATGAATTTGGAACTATAAATCCAACATGGATTGTAGTAGCTCTTTGAAACTTGACAAAAATAAAGGAGTCCTGAGTTTTGTCTCTATGGTTTGTTCCTCTTCAAGAGGCCTAGGCACAGACTGTGGAAAAGCACTTTAATTGAAGGGTTGCCAAGCTTCTAAAGAAATAACGAGTTTCCGAAATACCAGCAAATATTTTTTTTCACCCAATCTTGATGATCCATGTTGCTAATGATCAGTACACAGATCCACTTGGCTCACCAAATTTTGTTCTTCAAGGTTGAAGCGTTCGTTTACAATAGCAGTTTTTATATTTAGGTTTCTCTCTGTTCTCTCCTATATAGATAGATGAATTTGGAACTATAAATCCAACATGGATTGTAGTAGCTCTTTGAAACTTGACAAAATAAAGGAGTTCTCAGTTTTGTCTCTATGGTTTGTTTCCTCTTCAAGTAGCCCTAAGCACAGACTGTGGAAGCACTTTCATTGAGATGGGTTGCCAAGCTTCTAAGAAATAACGTGTTTCCAAAATACCAGCAAATATTTTTTCACCCAATCTTGATGATACATGGTGGAAATGATCAGTACACAAATCCCACTTGGCTCACCAAATTTTGTTCTTCTAGGTTGAAGCGTTCGTCTACAGTAGCAGTTTTTATATTTAGGTTTCTCTCTGTTCTCTCCTATATAGATAGATGAATTTGGAACTTTAAATCCAACATGGATTGTAGTAGCTCTTTGAAACTTGACAAAATAAAGGAGTTCTCAGTTTTGTCTCTAGGGTTTGTTTCCTCTTCAAGTAGCCCTAGGCACAGACTGTGGAAAAGTACTTTCATTGAGAGGTGTTGCCAAGCTTCTAAGAAACAACGAGTTTCCGAAATACCAGCAAATATTTTTTTACCCAATCTTGATGATACTTGGTGGTAATGATCAGTACACAAATCCCAATTGGCTCACCAAATTTTGTTCTTCTAGGTTGAAGCCTTCGTCTACAGTAGCAGTTTTTATACTTAGGTTTCTCTCTGTTCTTTCCTATATAGATAGATGAATTTGGAACTATAAATCCAACATGGATTGTAGTAGCTCTTTGAAACTTGACAAAATAAAGGAGTCCTGAGTTTTGTCTCTATGGTTTGTTTCCTCTTCAAGAGGCCTAGGCACAGACTGTGGAAAAGCACTTTAATTGAAGGGGTTGCCAAGCTTCTAAGAAATAACGATTTTCCGAAATACCAGCAAATATTTTTTCACCCAATCTTGATGATCCATGTTGCTAATGATCAGTACACAGATCCCACTTGGCTCAACAAATTTTGTTCTTCTAGGTTGAAGCGTTCGTCTACAGTAGCAGTTTTTATATTTAGGTTTCTCTCTGTTCTCTCCTATATAGATAGATGAATTTGGAACTATAAATCCAACATGGATTGTAGTAGCTCTTTGAAACTTGACAAAATAAAGGAGTTCTCAGTTTTGTCTCTATGGTTTGTTTCCTCTTCAAGTAGCCCTAAGCACAGACTGTGGAAGCACTTTCATTGAGATGGGTTGCCAAGCTTCTAAGAAATAACGTGTTTCCAAAATACCAGCAAATATTTTTTCACCCAATCTTGATGATACTTGGTGGAAATGATCAGTACACAAATCCCACTTGGCTCACCAAATTTTGTTCTTCTAGGTTGAAGCGTTCGTCTACAGTAGCAGTTTTTATATTTAGGTTTCTCTCTGTTCTCTCCTATGTAGATAGATGAATTTGGAACTTTAAATCCAACATGGATTGTAGTAGCTCTTTGAAACTTGACAAAATAAAGGAGTTCTCAGTTTTGTCTCTATGGTTTGTTTCCTCTTCAAGTAGCCCTAGGCACAGACTGTGGAAAAGCACTTTCAATAAGAGGGGTTGCCAAGCTTCTAAGAAATAACGAGTTTCCGAAATACCAGCAAATATTTTTTCACCCAATCTTGATGATACTTGGTGGGAATGATCAGTACACAGTTCCCACTTGGCTCACCAAATTTTGTTCTTCTAGGTTTAAGCGTTCGTCTACAGTAGCAGTTTTTATATTTAGGTTTCACTCTGTTCTCTCATATATAGATAGATGAATTTGGAACTCTAAATCCAACATGGTTTGTAGTAGCTCTTTGAAACTTGACAAAATAAAGGAGTTCTGAGTTTTGTCTCTATGGTTTGTTTCCTCTTCAAGAGGCCTAGGCAAAGACTGTGGAAAAGAACTTTAATTGAGAAGGGTTGCCAAGCTTCTAAGAAATAACGAGTTTCCGAAATACCAGTAAATGTTTTTTCACCCAATCTTGATGATACATGTTGCTAATGATCAGTACACAGATCCCACTTGGCTCACCAAATTTTGTTCTTCTAGGTTGAAGCGTTCGTCTACAGTAGCAGTTTTTATATTTAGGTTTCACTCTGTTCTCTCATATATAGATAGATGAATTTGGAACTCTAAATCCAACATGGTTGTAGTAGCTCTTTTAAACTTGACAAAATAAAGGAGTTCTGAGATTTGTCTCTATGGTTTGTTTCCTCTTCAAGTAGCCCTAGGCACAGACTGTGGAAAACCACTTTCATTGAGAGGTGTTGCCAAGCTTCTAAGAAATAACGAGTTTCCGAAATACCAGCAAAAATTTTTTCACCCAATCTTGATGATAATTGGTGGTAATGATCAGTACACAGATCCCACTTGGCTCACCAAATTTTGTTCTTCTAGGTTGAAGCGTTAGTTTACAGTAGTCGTATTTATATTTAGGTTTCACTCTGTTCTCTCATATATAGATAGATGAATTTGGACTCTAAATACAACATGGTTTGTAGTAGATCTTTGAAACTTGACAAAATGAAGGAGTTCTGAGTTTTGTCTCAATGGTTTGTTTCCTCTTCAAGTAGCCCTACGCGCAGACTCTGGAAAAGCACTTTCATTGAGACGGGTTGCCAAGCTTCTAAGAAATAACGAGTTTCCGAAGTACCAGCAAATATTTTTTCACCCAATCTTGATGATACTGGTGGTTAATGATCAGTACACAAATCCCACTTGGCTCACCAAATTGTGTTCTTCTAGGTTGAAGCGTTCGCCTACAGTAGAAGTTTTTATATTTAGGTTTCCCTCTGTTCTCTCCTATATAGATATATGAATTTGGAACTCTAAATCCAACATGGTTTGTAGTAGCTATTTGAAACTTGACAAAATAAAGGAGTTCTCAGTTTTGTCTCTATGGTTTGTTTCCTCTTCATGTAGCCCTAGGCACAGACTGTGGAAAAGCACTTTCATTGAGAGAGTTTGCCAAGCTTCTAAGAAATTACAAGTTTCCGAAATACCAGCAAATATTTTTTCACCCAATCTTGATGATACTTGGTGGTAATGATCAGTACACAGATCCCACTTGGATCACCAAATTTTGTTCTTCTAGGTTGAAGCGTTCGTCTACAGTAGCAGTTTTTATATTTAGGTTTCTCTCTGTTTTCTCCTATATAGATAGATGAATTTGGAACTATAAATCCAACATGGATTGTAGTAGCTCTTTGAAACTTGAGAAAATAAAGGTGTTCTCAGTTTTGTCTCTATGGTTTGTTTCCTCTTCAAGTAGCCATAGGCACAGACTGTTGAAAAGCACTTTCATTGAGAGGGGTTGCCAAGCTTCTAAGAAATAACTAGTTTCCGAAATACCAGCAAATATTTTTTCACCCAATCTTGATGATACTTGGTGGTAATGATCAGTACATCGATACCACTTGGCTCACCAAATTTTGTTCTTCTAGGTTGAAGCGTTCGTCTACAGTAGCAGTTTTTATATTTAGGTTTCTCTCTGTTCTCTCCTATATAGATAGATGAATTTGGAACTATAAATCCAACATGGATTGTAGTAGCTCTTTGAAACTTGACAAAATAAAGGAGTTCTCAGTTTTGTCTCTATGGTTTGTTTCCTCTTCAAGTAGCCCTAAGCACAGACTGTGGAAGCACTTTCATTGTGATGGGTTGCCAAGCTTCTAAGAAATAACGTGTTTCCAAAATACCAGCAAATATTTTTTCACCCAATCTTGATGATACTTGGTGGAAATGATCAGTACACAAATCCCACTTGGCTCACCAAATTTTGTTCTTCTAGGTTGAAGCGTTCGTCTACAGTAGCAGTTTTTATATTTAGGTTTCTCTCTGTTCTCTCCTATATAGATAGATGAATTTGGAACTATAAATCCAACATGGATTGTAGTAGCTCTTTGAAACTTGACAAAATAAAGGAGTTCTCAGTTTTGTCTCTATGGTTTGTTTCCTCTTCAAGTAGCCCTAGGCACAGACTGTGGAAAAGCACTTTCACTAAGAGGGGTTGCCAAGCTTCTAAGAAATAACGAGTTTCCGAAATACCAGCAAATATTTTTTCACCCAATCTTGATGATACTTGGTGGGAATGATCAGTACATAGATACCACTTGGCTCACCAAATTTTGTTCTTCTAGGTTGAAGCGTTCGTCTACAGTAGCAGTTTTTATATTTAGGTTTCTCTCTGTTCTTTCCTATATAGATAGATGAATTTGGAACTATAAATCCAACATGGATTGTAGTAGCTCTTTGAAACTTGACAAAATAAAGGAGTCCTGAGTTTTGTCTCTATGGTTTGTTTCCTCTTCAAGAGGCCTAGGCACAGACTGTGGAAAAGCACTGTAATTGAAGGGGTTGCCAAGCTTCTAAGAAATAACGAGTTTCCGAAATACCAGCAAATATTTTTTCACCCAATCTTGATGATCCATGTTGCTAATGATCAGTACACAGATCCCACTTGGCTCACCAAATTTTGTTCTTCAAGGTTGAAGCGTTCGTTTACAATAGCAGTTTTTATATTTAGGTTTCTCTCTGTTCTCTCCTATATAGATAGATGAATTTGGAACTATAAATCCAACATGGATTGTAGTAGCTCTTTGAAACTTGACAAAATAAAGGAGTTCTCAGTTTTGTCTCTATGGTTTGTTTCCTCTTCAAGTAGCCCTAAGCACAGACTGTGGAAGCACTTTCATTGAGATGGGTTGCCAAGCTTCTAAGAAATAACGTGTTTCCAAAATACCAGCAAATATTTTTTCACCCAATCTTGATGATACTTGGTGGAAATGATCAGTACACAAATCCCACTTGGCTCACCAAATTTTGTTCTTCTAGGTTGAAGCGTTCGTCTACAGTAGCAGTTTTTATATTTAGGTTTCTCTCTGTTCTCTCCTATATAGATAGATGAATTTGGAACTTTAAATCCAACATGGATTGTAGTAGCTCTTTGAAACTTGACAAAATAAAGGAGTTCTCAGTTTTGTCTCTATGGTTTGTTTCCTCTTCAAGTAGCCCTAGGCACAGACTGTGGAAAAGTACTTTCATTGAGAGGTGTTGCCAAGCTTCTAAGAAACAACGAGTTTCCGAAATACCAGCAAATATTTTTTTACCCAATCTTGATGATACTTGGTGGTAATGATCAGTACACAAATCCCAATTGGCTCACCAAATTTTGTTCTTCTAGGTTGAAGCCTTCGTCTACAGTAGCAGTTTTTATACTTAGGTTTCTCTCTGTTCTTTCCTATATAGATAGATGAATTTGGAACTATAAATCCAACATGGATTGTAGTAGCTCTTTGAAACTTGACAAAATAAAGGAGTCCTGAGTTTTGTCTCTATGGTTTGTTTCCTCTTCAAGAGGCCTAGGCACAGACTGTGGAAAAGCACTTTAATTGAAGGGGTTGCCAAGCTTCTAAGAAATAACGATTTTCCGAAATACCAGCAAATATTTTTTCACCCAATCTTGATGATCCATGTTGCTAATGATCAGTACACAGATCCCACTTGGCTCAACAAATTTTGTTCTTCTAGGTTGAAGCGTTCGTCTACAGTAGCAGTTTTTATATTTAGGTTTCTCTCTGTTCTCTCCTATATAGATAGATGAATTTGGAACTATAAATCCAACATGGATTGTAGTAGCTCTTTGAAACTTGACAAAATAAAGGAGTTCTCAGTTTTGTCTCTATGGTTTGTTTCCTCTTCAAGTAGCCCTAAGCACAGACTGTGGAAGCACTTTCATTGAGATGGGTTGCCAAGCTTCTAAGAAATAACGTGTTTCCAAAATACCAGCAAATATTTTTTCACCCAATCTTGATGATACTTGGTGGAAATGATCAGTACACAAATCCCACTTGGCTCACCAAATTTTGTTCTTCTAGGTTGAAGCGTTCGTCTACAGTAGCAGTTTTTATATTTAGGTTTCTCTCTGTTCTCTCCTATGTAGATAGATGAATTTGGAACTTTAAATCCAACATGGATTGTAGTAGCTCTTTGAAACTTGACAAAATAAAGGAGTTCTCAGTTTTGTCTCTATGGTTTGTTTCCTCTTCAAGTAGCCCTAGGCACAGACTGTGGAAAAGCACTTTCAATAAGAGGGGTTGCCAAGCTTCTAAGAAATAACGAGTTTCCGAAATACCAGCAAATATTTTTTCACCCAATCTTGATGATACTTGGTGGGAATGATCAGTACACAGTTCCCACTTGGCTCACCAAATTTTGTTCTTCTAGGTTTAAGCGTTCGTCTACAGTAGCAGTTTTTATATTTAGGTTTCACTCTGTTCTCTCATATATAGATAGATGAATTTGGAACTCTAAATCCAACATGGTTTGTAGTAGCTCTTTGAAACTTGACAAAATAAAGGAGTTCTGAGTTTTGTCTCTATGGTTTGTTTCCTCTTCAAGAGGCCTAGGCAAAGACTGTGGAAAAGAACTTTAATTGAGAAGGGTTGCCAAGCTTCTAAGAAATAACGAGTTTCCGAAATACCAGTAAATGTTTTTTCACCCAATCTTGATGATACATGTTGCTAATGATCTGTACACAGATCCCACTTGGCTCACCAAATTTTGTTCTTCTAGGTTGAAGCGTTCGTCTACAGTAGCAGTTTTTATATTTAGGTTTCACTCTGTTCTCTCATATATAGATAGATGAATTTGGAACTCTAAATCCAACATGGTTGTAGTAGCTCTTTTAAACTTGACAAAATAAAGGAGTTCTGAGATTTGTCTCTATGGTTTGTTTCCTCTTCAAGTAGCCCTAGGCACAGACTGTGGAAAACCACTTTCATTGAGAGGTGTTGCCAAGCTTCTAAGAAATAACGAGTTTCCGAAATACCAGCAAAAATTTTTTCACCCAATCTTGATGATAATTGGTGGTAATGATCAGTACACAGATCCCACTTGGCTCACCAAATTTTGTTCTTCTAGGTTGAAGCGTTAGTTTACAGTAGTCGTATTTATATTTAGGTTTCACTCTGTTCTCTCATATATAGATAGATGAATTTGGACTCTAAATACAACATGGTTTGTAGTAGCTCTTTGAAACTTGACAAAATAAAGGAGTTCTGAGTTTTGTCTCAATGGTTTGTTTCCTCTTCAAGTAGCCCTACGCGCAGACTCTGGAAAAGCACTTTCATTGAGAGGGGTTGCCAAGCTTCTAAGAAATAACGAGTTTCCGAAGTACCAGCAAATATTTTTTCACCCAATCTTGATGATACTGGTGGTTAATGATCAGTACACAAATCCCACTTGGCTCACCAAATTGTGTTCTTCTAGGTTGAAGCGTTCGCCTACAGGTAGAAGTTTTTATATTTAGGTTTCCCCTCTGTTCTCTCCTATATAGATATATGAATTTGGAACTCTAAATCCAACATGGTTTGTAGTAGCTCTTTTAAACTTGACAAAATAAAGGAGTTCTCAGTTTTGTCTCTATGGTTTGTTTCCTCTTCAAGTAGCCCTAGGCACAGACTGTGGAAAAGCACTTTCATTGAGAGAGTTTGCCAAGCTTCTAAGAAATTACAAGTTTCCGAAATACCAGCAAATATTTTTTCACCCAATCTTGATGATACTTGGTGGTAATGATCAGTACACAGATCCCACTTGGATCACCAAATTTTGTTCTTCTAGGTTGAAGCGTTCGTCTACAGTAGCAGTTTTTATATTTAGGTTTCTCTCTGTTTTCTCCTATATAGATAGATGAATTTGGAACTATAAATCCAACATGGATTGTAGTAGCTCTTTGAAACTTGACAAAATAAAGGTGTTCTCAGTTTTGTCTCTATGGTTTGTTTCCTCTTCCAGTAGCCCTAAGCACAGACTGTGGAAGCACTTTCATTTTGATGGGTTGCCAAGCTTCTAAGAAATAACGTGTTTCCAAAATACCAGCAAATATTTTTTCACAAAATCTTGATGATACTTGGTGGAAATGATCAGTACACAAATCCAACTTGGCTCACCAAATTTTGTTCTTCTAGGTTGAAGCGTTCGTCTACAGTAGCAGTTTTTATATTTAGGTTTCTCTCTGTTCTCTCCTATATAGATAGATGAATTTGGAACTTTAAATCCAACATGGATTGTAGTAGCTCTTTGAAACTTGACAAAATAAAGGAGTTCTCAGTTTTGTCTCTATGGTTTGTTTCCTCTTCAAGTAGCCCTAGGCACAGACTGTGGAAAAGCACTTTCACTAAGAGGGGTTGCCAAGCTTCTAAGAAATAACGAGTTTCCGAAATACCAGCAAATATTTTTTCACCCAATCTTGATGATACTTGGTGGGAATGATCAGTACATAGATACCACTTGGCTCACCAAATTTTGTTCTTCTAGGTTGAAGTGTTCGTCTACAGTAGCAGTT
Organism: Callospermophilus lateralis; assembly: GCF_048772815.1. Classification (NCBI taxonomy): domain Eukaryota; kingdom Metazoa; phylum Chordata; class Mammalia; order Rodentia; family Sciuridae; genus Callospermophilus; species Callospermophilus lateralis. The sequence continues at coordinate 102,676 of NW_027514732.1, read as the reverse complement.
TTTATATTTAGGTTTCTCTCTGTTCTCTCCTATATAGATAGATGAATTTGGAACTATAAATCCAACATGGATTGTAGTAGCTCTTTGAAACTTGACAAAATAAAGGAGTTCTCAGTTTTGTCTCTATGGTTTGTTTCCTCTTCAAGTAGCCCTAAGCACAGACTGTGGAAGCACTTTCATTGAGATGGGTTGCCAAGCTTCTAAGAAATAACGTGTTTCCAAAATACCAGCAAATATTTTTTCACCCAATCTTGATGATACTTGGTGGAAATGATCAGTACACAAATCCCACTTGGCTCACCAAATTTTGTTCTTCTAGGTTGAAGCGTTCGTCTACAGTAGCAGTTTTTATATTTAGGTTTCTCTCTGTTCCCTCCTATATAGATAGATGAATTTGGAACTTTAAATCCAACATGGATTGTAGTAGCTCTTTGAAACTTGACAAAATAAAGGAGATCTCAGTTTTGTCTCTATGGTTTGTTTCCTCTTCAAGTAGCCCTAGGCACAGACTGTGGAAAAGCACTTTCACTAAGAGGGGTTGCCAAGCTTCTAAGAAATAACGAGTTTCCGAAATACCAGCAAATATTTTTTCACCCAATCTTGATGATACTTGGTGGGAATGATCAGTACACAGTTCCCACTTGGCTCACCAAATTTTGTTCTTCTAGGTTGAAGCGTTCGTCTACAGTAGCAGTTTTTATATTTAGGTTTCACTCTGTTCTCTCATATATAGATAGATGAATTTGGAACTCTAAATCCAACATGGTTTGTAGTAGCTCTTTGAAACGTGACAAAATAAAGGAGTTCTCAGTTTTGTCTCTATTGTTTGTTTCCTCTTCAAGTAGCCCTAGGCGCAGACTCTGGAAAAGCAATTTCATTGAGAGGGGTTGCCAAGCTTTTAAGAAATAACGAGTTTCCGAAGTACCAGCAAATATTTTTTCACCCAATCTTGATGATACTTGTTGCTAATGATCAGTACACAAATCCCACTTGGCTCACCAAATTTTGTTCTTCTAGGTTGAAGCGTTCGTCTACAGTAGCAGTTTTTATATTTAGGTTTTCCTCTGTTCTCTCCTGTATAGATAGATGAATTTGGAACTCTAAATCCAACATGGTTTGTAGTAGCTCTTTGAAACTTGACAAAATAAAGGAGTTCTCAGTTTTGTCTCTATGGATTGTTTCCTCTTCAATTAGCACTAGGCACACACTGTGGAAAAGCACTTTCATTGACAGGGGTTGCCAAGCTTCTAAGAAATAACGATTTTCTAAATACCAGCAAATATTTTTTCACCCAATCTTGATGATACTGGTGGTTAATGATCAGTACACAAATCCCACATGGCTCACCAAATTGTGTTCTTCTAGGTTGAAGCGTTCGCCTACAGTAGAAGTTTTTATATTTAGGTTTCCCTCTGTTCTCTCCTATATAGATATATGAATTTGGAACTCTAAATCCAACATGGTTTGTAGTAGCTCTTTGAAACTTGACAAAATAAAGGAGTTCTCACTTTTGTCTCTATGGTTTGTTTCCTCTTCAAGTAGCCCTAGGAACAGACTGTGGAAAAGCACTTTCATTGAGAGAGTTTGCCAAGCTTCTAAGAAATTACAAGTTTCCGAAATACCAGCAAATATTTTTTCACCCAATCTTGATGATACTTGGTGGTAATGATCAGTACACAGATCCCACTTGGATCACCAAATTTTGTTCTTCTAGGTTGAAGCGTTCGTCTACAGTAGCAGTTTTTATATTTAGGTTTCTCTCTGTTTTCTCCTATATAGATAGATGAATTTGGAACTATAAATCCAACATGGATTGTAGTAGCTCTTTGAAACTTGACAAAATAAAGGAGTTCTCAGTTTTGTCTCTATGGTTTGTTTCCTCTTCAAGTAGCCATAGGCACAGACTGTGGAAAAGCACTTTCATTGAGAGGGGTTGCCAAGCTTCTAAGAAATAACTAGTTTCCGAAATACCAGCAAATATTTTTTCACCCAATCTTGATGATACTTGGTGGTAATGATCAGTACATAGATACCACTTGGCTCACCAAATTTTGTTCTTCTAGGTTGAAGCGTTCGTCTACAGTAGCAGTTTTTATATTTAGGTTTTCCTCTGTTCTCTCCTGTATAGATAGATGAATTTGGAACTCTAAATCCAACATGGTTTGTAGTAGCTCTTTGAAACTTGACAAAATAAAGGAGTTCTCAGTTTTGTCTCTATGGATTGTTTCCTCTTAAATTAGCACTAGGCACACACTGTGGAAAAGCACTTTCATTGACAGGGGTTTCCAAGCTTCTAAGAAATAACGAGTTTCTAAATACCAGCAAATATTTTTTCACCCAATCTTGATGATACTTGTTGCTAATGATCAGTACACAAATCCCACTTGGCTCACCAATTTTTGTTCTTCTAGGTTGAAGCCTTCGTCTACAGTAGCAGTTTTTATATTTAGGTTTCTCTCTGTTCTCTCATATATAGATAGATGAATTTGGAACTATAAATCCAACATGGATTGTAGTAGCTCTTTGAAACTTGACAAAATAAAGGAGTTCTGAGTTTTGTCTCTATGGTTTGTTTCCTCTTCAAGTAGCCCTAGGCACAGACTCTGGAAAAGCACTTTCATTGAGAGGGATTGCCAAGCTTCTAGGAAATAACGAGTTTCCAAAATACCAGCAAATATTTTTTCACCCAATCTTGATGATACTGGTTGCTAATGATCAGTACACAAATCCCACTTGGCTCACCAAATTGTGTTCTTGTAGGTTGAAGCGTTCATCTACAGTAGCAGTTTTATATTTAGGTTTCACTCTGTTCTCTCATATATAGATAGATGAATTTGGAACTCTAAATCCAACATGGTTTGTAGTAGCTCTTTGAAACTTGACAAAATAAAGGAGTTCTGAGTTTTGTCTCTATGGTTTGTTTTGTATTCAAGTAGCCCTAGGCACAGACTGTTGAAAAGCACTTTCATTGAGAGGGGTTGCCAAGCTTCTAAGAAATAACGAGTTTCCGAAGTACCAGCAAATATTTTTTAACCCACGCTTGATGATACTTGTTGCTAATGATCAGTACACAAATCCCACTTGGCTCACAAAATTGTGTTCTGCTAGGTTGAAGCGTTCGCCTACAGTAGCAGTTTTTATATTTAGGTTTCCCTCTGTTCTCTCCTATATAGATATATGAATTTGGAACTCTAAATCCAACATGGATTGTAGTAGCCCTTTGAAACTTGGCAAAATAAAGGAGTCCTCAGTTTTGTCTCTATGGTTTGTTTCCTCTTCAAGTAGCCCTAGGCACAGACTGTGGAAAAGCACTTTCATTGAGAGAGTTTGCCAAGCTTCTAAGAAATTACAAGTTTCCGAAATATCAGCAAATATTTTTTCACCCAATCTTGATGATACTTGGTGGTAATGATCAGTACACAGTACCCACTTGGCTCACCAAATTTTGTTCTTCTAGGTTGAAGCATTCGTCTACAGTAGCCGTTTTTATATTTAGGTTTCACTCTGTTCTCTCATATATAGATAGATGAATTTGGAACTCTAAATCCAACATGGTTTGTAGTAGCTCTTTGAAACTTGACAAAATAAAGAGTTCTGAGTTTTGTCTCTATGGTTTGTTTCCTCTTCAATTAGCACTAGGCACACACTGTGGAAAAGCACTTTCATTGAGAGAGTTTGCCAAGCTTCTAAGAAATAACGAGTTTCCGAAGTACCAGCAAATATTTTTTAACCCAAGCTTGATGATACTTGGTGGTAATGATCAGTACACAAATCCCACTTGGCTCACAAAATTGTGTTCTGCTAGGTTGAAGCGTTCGCCTACAGTAGCCGTTTTTATATTTAGGTTTCACTCTGTTCTCTCATATATAGATAGATGAATTTGGAACTCTAAATCCAACATGGTTTGTAGTAGCTCTTTGAAACTTGACAAAATAAAGAGTTCTGAGTTTTGTCTCTATGGTTTGTTTCCTCTTCAATTAGCACTAGGCACACACTGTGGAAAAGCACTTTCATTGAGAGAGTTTGCCAAGCTTCTAAGAAATAACGAGTTTCCGAAGTACCAGCAAATATTTTTTAACCCAAGCTTGATGATACTTGTTGCTAATGATCAGTACACAAATCCCACTTGGCTCACAAAATTGTGTTCTGCTAGGTTGAAGCGTTCGCCTACAGTAGCAGTTTTTATATTTAGGTTTCCCTCTGTTCTCTCCTATATAGATATATGAATTTGGAACTCTAAATCCAACATGGTTTGTAGTAGCCCTTTGAAACTTGGCAAAATAAAGGAGTTCTCAGCTTTGACTCTATGGTTTGTTTCCTCTTCAAGTAGCCCTAGGCACAGACTGTGGAAAAGCACTTTCATTGAGAGAGTTTGCCAAGCTTCTAAGAAATTACAAGTTTCCGAAATACCAGCAAATATTTTTTCACCCAATATATTTAGGTTTCACTCTGTTCTCTCATATATAGATAGATGAATTTGGAACTCTAAATCCAACATGGTTTGTAGTAGCTCTTTGAAGCTTGACAAAATAAAGGAGTTCTGAGTTTTTTTCTCTGTGGTCTGTTTCCTCTTCAAGCAGCCCTAAGCGCAGACTCTGGAAAAGCACTTTCATTGAGAGGGGTTGCCAAGCTTCTAAGAAATAACGAGTTTCCCAAGTACCAGCAAATATTTTTTCACCCAATCTTGATGATACTGGTTGGTAATGATCAGTACACAAATCCCACTTGGCTCACCAAATTGTGTTCTTCTAGGTTGAAGCGTTCGTCTACAGTAGCCGTTTTTATATTTAGGTTTCCCTCTGTTCTCTCCTATATAGATATATGAATTTGTAACTCTAAATCCAACATGGTTTGTAGTAGCTCTTTGAAACTTGACAAAATAAAGGAGTTCTCTGTTTTGTCTCTATGGTTTGTTTCCTCTTCAAGTAGCCCTAGGCACAGACTGTGGAAAAGCACTTTCATTGAGAGAGTTTGCCAAGCTTCTAAGAAAGTACAAGTTTCCGAAATACCAGCAAATATTTTTTCACCCAATCTTGATGATACTTGGTGGTAATGATCAGTACACAGATCCCACTTGGATCACCAAATTTTGTTCTTCTAGGTTGAAGCGTTCGTCTACAGTAGCAGTTTTTATATTTAGGTTTCTCTCTGTTCTCTCCTATATAGATAGATGAATTTGGAACTCTAAATCCAACATGGATTGTAGTAGCTCTTTGAAACTTGACAAAATAAAGGAGTTCTCAGTTTTGTCTCTATGGTTTGTTTCCTCTTCAAGTAGCCCAAGGCACAGACTGTGGAAAAGCACTTTCATTGAGAGGGGTTGCCAAGCTTCTAAGAAATAACGAGTTTCCGAAATACCAGCAAATATTTTTTCACCCAATCTTGATGATACTTGGTGGTAATGATCAGTACACAGATCCCACTTGGCTCACCAAATTTTGTTCTTCTATGTTGAAGCGTTCGTCAACAGTAGCAGTTTTTATATTTAGGTTTCTCTCTGTTCTCTCCTATATAGATAGATGAATTTGGAACTCTAAATCCAACATGGATTGTAGTAGCTCTTTGAAACTTGACAAAATAAAGGTGTTGTGAGTTTTGTCTCTATGGTTTGTTTCCTCTTCAAGTAGCCCTAGGCGCAGACTCTGGAAAAGCACTTTCATTTAGAGGGGTTGCCAATCTTCTAAGAAATAACGAGTTTCCGAAGTACCAGCAAATATTTTTTCACCCAATCTTGATGATACTGGTTGCTAATGATCAGTACACAAATCCCACTTGGCTCACCAAATTGTGTTCTTCTAGGTTGAAGCGTTCGCCTACAGTAGAAGTTTTTATATTTAGGTTTCCCTATGTTCTCTTTTATATAGATATATGAATTTGTAACTCTAAATCCAACATGGTTTGTAGTAGCTCTTTGAAACTTGACAAAATAAAGGATTTCTCAGTTTTGTCTCTATGGTTTGTTTCCTCTTCAAGTAGCCCTAGGCACAGACTGTGGAAAAGCACTTTAATTGAGAGAGTTTGCCAAGCTTCTAAGAAATTACAAGTTTCCGAAATACCAGCAAATATTTTTTCACCCAATCTTGATGATACTTGGTGGTAATGATCAGTACACAAATCCCACTTGGCTCACCAAATTTTGTTCTTCTAGGTTGAAGCGTTCGTCTACAGTAGCAGTTTTATATTTATGTTTCTCTCTGTTCTCTCCTATATAGATAGATGAATTTGGAACTCTAAATCCAACATGGAATGTAGTAGCTCTTTGAAACTTGACAAAATAAAGGAGTTCTGAGTTTTGTCTCTATGGTTTGTTTCCTCTTCAAGTAGCCCTAGGCACAGACTCTGGAAAAGCACTTTCATTGAGAGGGATTGCCAAGCTTCTAGGAAATAACGAGTTTCCAAAATACCAGCAAATATTTTTTCACCCAATCTTGATGATACTGGTTGCTAATGATCAGTACACAAATCCCTCTTGGCTCACCAAATTCTGTTCTTGTAGGTTGAAGCGTTCATCTACAGTAGCAGTTTTTATATTTAGGTTTCACTCTGTTCTCTCATATATAGATAGATGAATTTGGATCTCTAAATCCAACATGGTTTGTAGTAGCTCTTTGACACTTGACAAAATAAAGGAGTTCTCAGTTTTGTCTCTATGGTTTGTTTCCTCTTCAAATAGCCCTAGGCACAGACTGTGGAAAAGCACTTTCATTGAGAGGGGTTGCCAAGCTTCGAAGAAATAACGAGTTTCCGAAATACCAGCAAATATTTTTTCACCCAATCTTTATGATACTTTGTGGGAATGATCAGTACACAGATCCCACTTTGCTCACCATATTTTGTTCTTCTAGGTTGAAGCGTTCGTCTACAGTAGCAGTTTTTATATTTAGGTTTCACTCTGTTCTCTCATATATAGATAGATGAATTTGGAACTCTAAATCCAACATGGTTGGTAGTAGCTCTTTGAAACTTGAAAAATAAAGAGTTCTGAGTTTTGTTTCTATGGTTTGTTTCCTCTTCAAGTAGCCCTAGGCACAGACTGTGGAAAAACACTTTCATTGAGAGGGGTTGCCAAGCTTCTAAGAAATAACGAGTTTCCGAAATATCAGCAAATATTTTTTCACCCAATCTTGATGATACTTGGTGGTAATGATCAGTACACAGTACCCACGTGGCTCACCAAATTTTGTTCTTCTAGGTTGAAGCGTTCGTCTACAGTAGCCGTTTTTATATTTAGGTTTCACTCTGTTCTCCCATATATAGATAGATGAATTTGGAACTCTAAATCCAACATGGTTTGTAGTAGCTCTTTGAAACTTGACAAAATAAAGGAGTTCTGAGATTTGTCTCTATGGATTGTTTCCTCTTCAATTAGCACTAGGCACACACTGTGGAAAAGCACTTTCATTGAGAGAGTTTGCCAAGCTTCTAAGAAATAACGAGTTTCCGAAGTACCAGCAAATATTTTTTAACCCAATCTTGATGATACTGGTTGCTAATGATCAGTACACAAATCCCACTTGGCTCACCAAATTTTGTTCTTCTAGGTTGAAGCGTTCGTCTACAGTAGCCGTTTTTATATTTAGGTTTCACTCTGTTCTCTCATATATAGATAGATGAATTTGGAACTCTAAATCCAACATGGTTTGTAGTAGCTCTTTGAAACTTGACAAAATAAAGGAGTTCTGAGTTTTGTCTCTATGGTTTGTTTCCTCTTCAAGTAGCCCTAGGCGCAGACTGTGGAAAAGCACTTTCATTGAGAGGGGTTGCCAAGCTTCTAAGAAATAACGAGTTTCCGAAGTACCAGCAAATATTTTTTCACCCAATCTTGATGATAATTGTTGCTAATGATCAGTACACAAATGCCACTTGGCTCACCAAATTTTGTTCTTCTAGGTTGAAGCGTTCGTCTACAGTAGCAGTTTTTATATTTAGGTTTCCCTCTGTTCTCTCCTGTATAGATAGATGAATTTGGAACTCTAAATCCAACATGGTTTGTAGTAGCTCTTTGAAACTTGACAAAATATAGGAGTTCTCAGTTTTGTCTCTATGGTTTGTTTCCTCTTCAATTAGCACTAGGCACACACTGTGGAAAAGCACTTTCATTGAGAGGGGTTGCCAAGCTTCTAAGAAATAACGAGTTTCTGAAATATCAGCAAATATTTTTTCACCCAATCTTGATGATACTTGTTGCTAATGATAAGTACACAAATCCCACTTGGCTCACCAAATTTTGTTCTTCTAGGTGGAAGCGTTCGTCTACAGTAGTCGTTTTTATATTTATGTTTCACTCTGTTCTCTCATATATAGATAGATGAATTTGGAACTCTAAATCCAACATGTTTTGTAGTAGCTGTTTGAAAATTGACAAAATAAAGGAGTTCTGAGTTTTGTCTCTATGGTTTGTTTCCTCTTCAAGTAGCCCTAGGTGCAGACTCTGGAAAAGCACTTTAATTGAGAGGGGTTGCCAAGCTTCTAAGAAATAACGAGTTTCCGAAGTACCAGCAAATATTTTTTCACCCAATCTTGATGATACTGGTTGCTAATGATCAGCACACAAATCCCACTTGGCTCACCAAATTGTGTTCTTCTAGGTTGAATCGTTCGCCTACAGTAGAAGTTTTTATATTTAGGTTTCTCTCTGTTCTCTCCTATATAGATATATGAATTTGTAACTCTAAATCCAACATGGTTTGTAGTAGCTCTTTGAAACTTGCCAAAATAAAGGAGTTCTCAGTTTTGTCTCTATGGTTTGTTTCCTAATCAAGTAGCCCTAGGCACAGACTGTGGAAAAGCACTTTCATTGAGAGAGTTTGGCAAGCTTCTAAGAAATTACAAGTTTCCGAAATACCAGCAAATATTTTTTCACCCAATCTTGATGATACTTGGTGGTAATGATCAGTACACAAATCCCACTTGGCTCACCAAATATTGTTCGTCTAGGTGGAAGCGTTCGTCTACAGTAGCAGTTTTTATATTTAGGTTTCTCTCTGTTCTCTCCTATATAGATAGATGAATTTGGAACTCTAAATCCAACATGGATTGTAGTAGCTCTTTGAAACTTGACAAAATAAAGGAGTTCTCAGTTTTGTCTCTATGGTTTGTTTCCTCTTCAAGTAGCCCTAGGCACAGACTGTGGAAGCACTTTCATTGAGATGGGTTGCCAAGCTTCTAAGAAATAACGAGTTTCCATAATACCAGCAAATATTTTTTCACCCAATCTTGATGATACTTGGTGGTAATGATCAGTACACAAATCCCACTTGGCTCACCAAATTTTCTTCGTCTAGGTTGAAGCGTTCGTCTACAGTAGCAGTTTTTATATTTAGGTTTCTCTCTGTTCTCTCTTATATAGATAGATGAATTTGGAACTTTAAATCCAACATGGATTGTAGTAGCTCTTTGAAACTTGACAAAATAAAGGAGTTCTCAGTTTTGTCTCTATGGTTTGTTTCCTCTTCAAGTAACCCTAGGCACAGACTGTGGAAAACCACTTTCATTGAGAGGGGTTGCCAAGCTTCTAAGAAATAACGAGTTTCCGAAATACCAGCAAATATTTTTTCACCCAATCTTGATGATACTTGGTGGTAATGATCAGGACACAGATCCCACTTGGCTCACCAAATTTTGTTCTTCTAGGTTGATGCTTTCGTCTACAGTAGCAGTTTTTATATTTAGGTTTCCCTCTGTTCTCTCCTGTATAGATAGATGAATTTGGAACTCTAAATCCAACATGGTTTGTAGTAGCTCTTTGAAACTTGACAAAATATAGGAGTTCTCAGTTTTGTCTCTATGGTTTGTTTCCTCTTCAATTAGCACTAGGCACACACTGTGGAAAAGCACTTTCATTGAGAGGGTTTGCCAAGCTTCTAAGAAATAACGAGTTTCTGAAATATCAGCAAATATTTTTTCACCCAATCTTGATGATACTTGTTGCTAATGATAAGTACACAAATCCCACTTGGCTCACCAAATTTTGTTCTTCTAGTTTGAAGCGTTCGTCCACAGTAGCCGTTTTTATATTTAGGTTTCACTCTGTTCTCTCATATATAGATAGATGAATTTGGAACTCTAAATCCAACATGGTTTGTAGTAGCTCTTTGAAACTTGACAAAATAAAGGAGTTCTCAGTTTTGTCTCTATGGATTGTTTCCTCTTCAATTAGCACTAGGCACACACTGTGGAAAAGCACTTTCATTGAGAGGGGTTGAAAAGCTTCTAAGAAATAACGAGTTCCTGAAATACCAGCAAATGTTTTTTCACCCAATCTTGATGATACTTGTTGCTAATGATCAGTACACAAATCCCACTTGGCTCAGCAAATTTTGTTCTTCTAGGTTGAAGCGTTCGTCTACAGTAGTCGTTTTTATATTTATGTTTCACTCTGTTCTCTCATATATAGATAGATGAATTTGGAACTCTAAATCCAACATGTTTTGTAGTAGCTGTTTGAAAATTGACAAAATAAATGAGTTCTGAGTTTTGTCTCTATGGTTTGTTTCCTCTTCAAGTAGCCCTAGGCGCAGACTCTGGAAAAGCACTTTCATTGAGAGGGGTTGCCAAGCTTCTAAGAAATAACGAGTTTCCGAAGTACCAGCAAATATTTTTTCACCCAATCTTGATGATACTGGTTGCTAATGATCAGTACACAGATCCCACTTGGCTCACCAAATTTTGTTCTTCTAGGTGGAAGCGTTCGTCTACAGTAGTCGTTTTTATATTTAGGTTTCACTCTGTTCTCTCATATATAGATAGATGAATTTGGAACTCTAAATCCAACATGGTTTGTAGTAGCTCTTTGAAACTCGACAAAATAAAGAGTTCTGAGTTTTGTCTCTATGGTTTGTTTCCTCTTCAAGTAGCCCTAGGCACAGACTGTGGAAAACCACTTTCTTTGAGAGGGGTTGCCAAGCTTCTAAGAAATAACGAGTTTCCGAAATATCAGCAAATATTTTTTCACCCAATCTTGATGATACTTGGTGGTAATGATCAGTACACAGTACCCGCTTGGCTCACCAAATTATGTTCTTCTAGGTTGAAGCGTTTGTCTACAGTAGCCGTTTTTATATTTAGGTTTCACTCTGTTCTCTCATATATAGATAGATGAATTTGGAACTCTAAATCCAACATGGTTTGTAGTAGCTCTTTGTAACTTGACAAAATAAAGGAGTTCTCAGTTTTGTCTCTATGTTTTGTTTCCTCTTCAAGTAGCCCTACGCGCAGACTTTGGAAAAGCACTTTCATTGAGAGGGGTTGCAAAGCTTCTAAGAAATAACGAGTTTCCCAAGTACCAGCAAATATTTTTTCACCCAATCTTGATGATACTGGTTGCTAATGATCAGTACACAAACCCCACTTGGCTCACCAAATTGTGTTCTTCTAGGTTGAAGCGTTCGCCTACAGTAGAAGATTTTAAATTTAGGTTTCCCTCTGTTCTCTCCTATATAGATATATGAATTTGGAACTCTAAATCCAACATGGATTGTACTAGCTCTTTGAAACTTGACAAAATAAAGGAGTTCTGAGTTTTGTCTCTATGGTTTGTTTCCTCTTCAAGTAGCCCTAGGCGCAGACTCTGGAAAAGCACTTTCATTGAGAGGGGTTGCCAAGCTTCTAAGAAATAACGAGTTTCCGAATTACCAGCAAATATTTTTTCACCCAATCTTGATGATACTGGTTGCTAATAATCAGTACACAAATCCCACTTGGGTCACCAAATTGTGTTCTTCTAGGTTGAAGCGTTCGCCTACAGTAGAAGTTTTTATATTTAGGTTTCCCTGTGTTCTCTACTATATAGATATATGAATTTGTAACTCTAAATCCAACATGGTTTGTAGTAGCTCTTTGAAACTTGACAAAATAAAGGAGTTCACAGTTTTGTCTCTATGGTTTGTTTCCTCTTCAAGTAGCCCTAGGCACAGACTGTGGAAGCACTTTCATTGAGATGGGTTGCCAAGCTTCTAAGAAATAACGAGTTTCCATAATACCAGCAAATATTTTTTCACCCAATCTTGATGATACTTGGTGGTAATGATCAGTACACAAATCCCACTTGGCTCACCAAATTTTCTTCGTCTAGGTTGAAGCGTTCGTCTACAGTAGCAGTTTTTATATTTAGGTTTCTCTCTGTTCTCTCTTATATAGATAGATGAATTTGGAACTTTAAATCCAACATGGATTGTAGTAGCTCTTTGAAACTTGACAAAATAAAGGAGTTCTCAGTTTTGTCTCTATGGTTTGTTTCCTCTTCAAGTAACCCTAGGCACAGACTGTGGAAAACCACTTTCATTGAGAGGGGTTGCCAAGCTTCTAAGAAATAACGAGTTTCCGAAATACCAGCAAATATTTTTTTCACCCAATCTTGATGATACTTGGTGGTAATGATCAGTACACAGATCCCACTTGGCTCACCAAATTTTGTTCTTCTAGGTTGATGCTTTCGTCTACAGTAGCAGTTTTTATATTTAGGTTTCACTCTGTTCTCTCATATATAGATAGATGAATTTGGAACTCTAAATCCAACATGGTTTGTAGTAGCTCTTTGAAAGTCGACAAAATAAAGAGTTCTGAGTTTTGTCTCTATGGTTTGTTTCCTCTTCAAGTAGCCCTAGGCACAGACTGTGGAAAACCACTTTCATTGAGGGGGTTGCCAAGCTTCTAAGAAATAACGAGTTTCCGAAATATCAGCAAATATTTTTTCACCCAATCTTGATGATACTGGTTGCTAATGATCAGTACACAAATCCCACTTGGCTCACCAAATTTTGTTCTTCTAGGTTGAAGCGTTCGTCTACAGTAGCCGTTTTTATATTTAGGTTTCACTCTGTTCTCTCATATATAGATAGATGAATTTGGAACTCTAAATCCAACATGGTTTGTAGTAGCTCTTTGAAACTTGACAAAATAAAGGAGTTCTGAGTTTTGTCTCTATGGTTTGTTTCCTCTTCAAGTAGCCCTAGGCGCAGACTGTGGAAAAGCAATTTCATTGAGAGGGGTTTGCCAAGCTTCTAAGAAATAACGAGTTTC
>NW_027514732.1:0-89456 GCF_048772815.1 Callospermophilus lateralis | reverse complement strand
AACTCCTTTATTTTGTCAAGTTTCAAAGAGCTACTACAAACCATGTTGGATTTAGAGTTCCAAATTCATATATCTATATAGGACAGAACAGAGGGAAACCTAAATATAAAAACTGCTTCTGTAGACGAACTCTTCAACCTAGAAGAACAAAATTTGGTTAGCCAAGTGGGATTTGTGTACTGATCATTACCACAAAGTATCATCAAGATTGGGTGAAAAAGTATTTGCTGGTATTTTATAAACTCGTTATTTCTTAGAAGCTTGGCAACCCATATCAATGAAAGTGCTTTCCACAGTCTGTGCCTACGGCTACTTGAAGAGGAAACAAAACATAGAGACAAAACTAAGAACTCCTTTATTTTGTCAAGTTTCAAAGAGCTACTACAAACCATGTTGGATTTAGAGTTCCAAATTCATCTATCTATATAGGAGAGAACAGAGGGAAACCTAAATATAAAAACTGCTACTGTAGACGAAAGCTTCAAACTAGAAGAACAAAATTTTGTGAGCCAAGTGGGATTTCTGTACTGATCATTACCACCAAGTATCATCAAGATTGGGTGAAAAAATATTTGCTGGTATTTCGGAAACTCGTTATTTCTTAGAAGCATTGCAACCCCTCTCAATGAAAGTGCTTTTCCACAGTGTGAGCCTAGGGCTACTTGAAGAGGACACAAACCATAGAGACAAAACTGAGAAAACCTTTATTTTGTCAAGTTTCAAAGAGCTACTACAAACCATGTTGGATTTAGTGTTCCAAATTCATCTATCTATATATGAGAGAACAGAGTGAAACCTAAATATAAAAACTGCTACTGTAGACAAACGCTTCAACCTAGAAGAACAAAATTTGGTGAGCCAAGTGGGATTTGTGTACTGATCAAAACCACAAAGTATCATCAAGATTGGGTGAAAAAATATTTGCTGGTATTTCGGAAACTCGTTATTTCGTAGAAGCTTGGCAACCACACTCAATGAAAGTGCTTTCCACAGTCTGTGCCTAGGGCTACTTGAAGAGGAAACAAACCATAGAGACAAAACTGAGAACTCCTTTATTTTGTCAAGTTTCAAAGAGCTACTACAAATCATGTTGAATTTAGAGTTCCAAATTCATCTATCTATATAGGAGAGAACAGAGGGAAACCTAAATATAAAAACTGCTTCTGTAGACCAACTCTTAAACCTAGAAGAACAAAATTTGGTGAGCCAAGTGGGATTTGTGTACTGATCATTACCACCAAGTATCATCAAGATTGGGTGAAAAAGTATTCGCTGGTATTTCGGAAACTCGTTATTTCTTAGAAGCTTGGCAACCCCTCTCAATGAAAGTGCTTTTCTACAGTGTTTGCCTAGGGCTACTTGAAGAGGAAACAATCCATAGGGAAAAAACTGAGAACTCCTTTATTTTGTCAAGTTTTAAAGAGCTACTACAAACCATGTTGGATTTAGAGTTCCAAATTCATCTATCTATATAGGAGAGAACAGAGGGAAACCTAAATATAAAAACTGCTACTGTAGTCGAACGCTTCAACCTAGAAGAACAAAATTTGGTGAGCCAAGTGGGATTTGTGTACAGATCATTACCACCAAGTGTCATCAAGATTGGGTGAAAAAATATTTGCTGGTATTTCGGAAACTCGTTATTTCTTAGAAGCTTGGCAACCCCTCTAAATGAAAGTGCTTTTCCACATTCTGTTCCTAGGGCTACTTGAAGAGGAAAAAAACCATAGAGAGAAAACTGAGAACTCCTTTATTTTGTCAAGTTTCAAAGAGCTACTATAAACCCTGTTGGATTTAGAGTTCCTAATTCATCTATCTATATATGAGAGAACAGAGTGAAACCTAAATATAAAAACTGCTACTGTAGACGAACGCTTCAACCTAGAAGAACAAAATTTGGTGAGCCAAGTGGGTTCTGTATACTGATCATTACCACCACGTACCATCAAGATAGGTTGAAAAAATTTTTGCTGGTATTTCGGAAACTCGTTATTTCTTAGAAGCTTGGCAACCCCTCTCAATGAAAGTGCTTTTCCACAGTCTGTGCCTAGGGCTACTTGAAGAGGAAACAAACCATAGAGACAAAACTGAGAACTCCTTTATTTTTTCAAGTTTCAAAGAGCTACTACAACCCATGTTGGATTTAGAGTTCCAAATTCATCTATCTATATGGGAGAGAACAGAGAGAAACCTAAATATAAAAACAGCTACTGTAGACGAACGCTTCAACCTAGAAGAACAAAATTTGGTGAGCCTAGTGGGATTTGTGTACTGATCATTACCACAAAGTATCATCAAGATTGGGTGAAAAAATATTGCTGGTATTTCGGAAAATTGTAATTTCTTAGAAGCCTGGCAACCACTCTCAATGAAAGTGCTTTTCTACAGTCTGTGCCTAGGGCTACTTGAAGAGGAAACAAAACATAGAAACAAAACTGAGAACTCCTTTATTTTGTCAAGTTTCAAAGAGCTACTACAAACCATGTTGGATTTAGAGTTCCAAATTCATATATCTATATAGGACAGAACAGAGGGAAACCTAAATATAAAAACTGCTTCTGTAGACGAACTCTTCAACCTAGAAGAACAAAATTTGGTTAGCCAAGTGGGATTTGTGTACTGATCATTACCACAAAGTATCATCAAGATTGGGTGAAAAAGTATTTGCTGGTATTTTGGAAACTCGTTATTTCTTAGAAGCTTGGCAACCCATATCAATGAAAGTGCTTTCCACAGTCTGTGCCTACGGCTACTTGAAGAGGAAACAAAACATAGAGACAAAACTAAGAACTCCTTTATTTTGTCAAGTTTCAAAGAGCTACTACAAACCATGTTGGATTTAGAGTTCCAAATTCATCTATCTATATAGGAGAGAACAGAGGGAAACCTAAATATAATAACTGCTACTGTAGACGAAAGCTTCAAACTAGAAGAACAAAATTAGGTGAGCCAAGTGGGATTTCTGTACTGATCATTACCACCAAGTATCATCAAGATTGGGTGAAAAAATATTTGCTGGTATTTCGGAAACTCGTTATTTCTTAGAAGCATTGCAACCCCTCTCAATGAAAGTGCTTTTCCACAGTGTGAGCCTAGGGCTACTTGAAGAGGACACAAACCATAGAGACAAAACTGAGAAAACCTTTATTTTGTCAAGTTTCAAAGAGCTACTACAAACCATGTTGGATTTAGTGTTCCAAATTCATCTATCTATATAGGAGAGAACAGAGGGAAACCTAAATATAAAAACTGCTACTGTAGACGAAAGCTTCAAACTAGCAGAACAAAACTTCGTGAGCCAAGTGGGATTTGTTTACTGATCATTACCACCAAGAATCATCAAATTTGGGTGAAAAAATATTTGCTGGTATTTCGGAAACTCGTTATTTCTTAGAAGCATGGCAACCCCTCTCGATGACAGTGCTTTTCCACAGTCTGTGCCTAGGGCTACTTGAAGAGGAAGCAAACCATAGAGACAAACTGAGAACTCCTTTATTTTGTCAAGTTCCAAAGAGCTACTACAATCCATGTTGGATTTAGAGTTCCAAATTCATCTATCTATATAGGAGAGAACAGAGGGAAACCTAAATATAAGAACTGCTACTGTAGACGAACGCTTCAACCTAGAAGAACAAAATTTTGTGAGCCAAGTGGGACTTGTGTACTGATCATTACCACCAAGTATCACCAAGATTGGGTGAAAAAATATTTGCTGGTATTTCGGAAACTCGTTATTTCTTAGAAGCTTGGCAACCCCTCTCAATGAAAGTGCTTTTCCACAGTCTGTGCCTAGGGCTACTTGAAGAGGAAACAAACCATAGAGACAAATCTGAGAACTCCTTTATTTTGTCAAGTTTCAAAGAGCTACTACAAACCATGTTGGATTTAGAGTTCCAAATTCATATATCTATATACGAGAGAACAGAGGGAAACCTAAATATAAAAACTGCTTCTGTAGACGAACTCTTCAACCTAGAAGAACAATATTTGGTGAGCCAAGTGGGATTTGTGTACTGATCATTACCACCAAGAATCATCAAGATTGGGTGAAAAAGTATTCGCTGGTATTTCGGAAACTCGTTATTTCTTAGAAGCTTGGCAACCCCTCTCAATGAAAGTGCTTTTCCACAGTGTTTGCCTAGGGCTACTTGAAGAGGAAACAATCCATAGGGAAAAAACTGAGAACTCCTTTATTTTGTCAAGTTTCACAGAGCTACTACAAACCATGTTGGATTTAGAGTTCCAAATTCATCTATCTATATAGGAGAGAACAGAGGGAAACCTAAATATAAAAACTGCTACTGTAGACGAACGCTTCAACCTAGAAGAACAAAATTTGGTGAGCCCAGTGGGATTTGTGTACTGATAATTACCACCAAGTATCATCAAGATTGGGTGAAAAAATATTTGCTTGTATTTCGGAAATTCGTAATTTCTTAGAAGCTTGGCAACCCCTCTCAATTAAAGTGCTTTTCCACAGTCTGTGCCTAGGGCTACTTGAAGAGGAAACAAACCATAGAGACAAAACGGAGAACTCCATTATTTTGTCAAGATTCAACGAGCTACTACAAACCATGTTGGATTTAGAGTTCCAAATTCATCTACCTATATAGGAGAGAACAGAGGGAAACCTAAATATAAAAACTGCTACTGTAGACGAACGCTACAACCTAGAAGAACAAAATTTGGTGAGCCAAGTGGGATCTGTGTACTGATCATTACCACCAAGTATCATCAAGATTGGTTGAAAAAATTTTTGCTGGTATTTCGGAAACTCGTTATTTCTTAGAAGCTTGGCAACCCCTCTCAATGAAAGTGCTTTTCCACAGTCTGTGCCTAGGGCTACTTGAAGAGGAAACAAAACATAGAAACAAATCTGAGAACTCCTTTATTTTGTCAAGTTTCAAAGAGCTACTACAAACCATGTTGGATTTAGAGTTCCAAATTCATATATCTATATAGGAGAGAACAGAGGGAAACCTAAATATAAAAACTGCTTCTGTAGACGAACTCTTCAACCTAGAAGAACAAAATTTGGTGAGCCAAGTGGGATTTGTGTACTGATCATTACCTCCAGTATCATCAAGATTGGGTGAAAAAGTATTTGCTGTTATTTCGGAAACTCGTTATTTCTTAGAAGCTTGGCAACCCCTCTCAATGAAAGTGCTTTTCCACAGTGTTTGCCTAAGGCTACTTGAAGAGGAAACAATCCATAGGGAAAAAACTGAGACCTCCTTTATTTTGTCAAGTTTCAAAGAGCTACTACAAACCATGTTGGATTTAGAGTTCCAAATACATCTATCTATACAGGAGAGAACAGAGGGAAACCTAAATATAAAAACTGCTATTGTAGACGAACGTTTCAACCTAGAAGAACAAAATTTGGTGAGCCAAGTGGGATTTTTGTACTGATCATTACCACCAAGTATCATCAAGATTGGGTGAAAAAATATTTGCTGGTATTTTGGAAACTCGTTATTTCTTAGAAGCTTGGGAACCCATCTCAATGAAAGTGCTTTCCACAGTCTGTGCCTACGGCTACTTGAAGAGGAAACAAAACATAGAGACAAAACTAAGAACTCCTTTATTTTGTCAAGTTTCAAGAGCTACTACAAACCATGCTGGAGTTAGAGTTCCAAATTCATCTATCTATATAGGAGAGAACAGAGGGAAACCTAAATATAAAAACTGCTACTGTAGACGAACGCTTCAACCTAGAAGAACAAAATTTGGTGAGCCAATTGGGATCTGTATACTGATCATTACCACCAAGTATCATCAAGATTGGGTGAAAAAATATTTGCTGGTATTTCGGAAACTTGTAATCTTAGAAGCCTGGCAACCACTCTCAATGAAAGTGCTTTCCACAGTCTGTGCCTAGGACTACTTGAAGAGGAAACTAACCATAGAGAGAAAACTCAGCACTCCTTTATTTTGTCAAGTTTCAAAGAGCTACTACAATCCATGTTGGATTTACAGTTCCAAATTCATCTATCTATATATGAGAGAAGAGAGTGAACCCTAAATATAAAAACTGCTACTGTCGAAGAACGCTTCAACCTAGAAGAACAAAATTTGGTGAGCCAAGTGGGATTTGTGTACTGATCATTACCACCAAGTATTATCAAGATTGGGTGAAAAAATATTGGCTGATATTTCGGAAACTCGTTATTTTGTAGAAGCTTGTCAACCCCTCTCAATGAAAGTGCTTTCCACAGTCTGTGCCTAGGGCTACTTGAAGAGGAAACAAACCATAGAGACAAAACTGAGAACTCCTTTATTTTGTCAAGTTTCAAGGAGCTACTACAAACCATGTTGAATTTAGAGTTCCAAATTAATCTCTCTATGTAGGAGAGAACAGAGAAAAACCTAAATATAAAACCTGCTACTGTAGACGAAAGCTTCAAACTCGAAGAACAAAATTTCGTGAGCCAAGTGGGATTTGTGTACTGATCATTATCACCAAGTATCATCAAGATTGGGTGAAAAAATATTTGCTTGTATTTCGAAAACTCGTAATTTCTTAGAAGCTTGGCAACCACTCTCAATGAAAGTGCTTTTCCACTGTCTGTGCCTAGGTCTACTTGAAGAGGAAACAAACCATAGAGAAAAATCTGAGAACTCCTTTATTTTGTCAAGTTTCAAAGAGTTACTACAAACCATGTTGGATTTAGAGTTCCAAATTCATCTATCTGTATAGGAGAGAACAGAGGGAAACCTAAATATAAGAAATGCTACTGTAGACGAACGCTTCAACCTAGAAGAACAAAATTTGGTGAGCCAATTGGGATCTGTATACTGATCATTACCACCAAGTATCATCAAGATTGGGTGAAAAAATATTTGCTGGTATTTCGGAAACTCGTTATTTCTTAGAAGTTTTGCAACCCCTCTAAATGAAAGTGCTTTCCACAGTCTGTGCCTAGGGCTACTTGAAGAGGAAACAAACCATAGAGACAAAACTGAGAACTCCTTTTTTTTGTCAAGTTTAAAAGAGCTACTACAAACCATGTTGAATTTAGAGTTCCAAATTCATCTATCTATATAGGAGAGAACAGAGGGAAAACTAAATATAAAAACTGCTACTGTAGACGAAAGCTTTAACCTAGAAGAACAAAATTTGGTGAGCCAAGTGGGATTTGTGTACTGATCATTACCACCAAGTATCATCAAGATTGGGTGAAAAAATATTTGCTGGTATTTCCTAAACTCGTTAATTCTTAGAAGCTTGGCAACCCATCTCAATGAAAGTGCTTTTCCACAGTCTGTGCCTAGGGCTACTTGAAGAGGAAACAAACCATAGAGACAAAACTGAGAACTAGTTTATTTTGTCAAGTTTCAAAGAGCTACTACAAACCATGTTGGACTTAGAGTTCCAAATTCATCTATCTATATAGGAGAGAACAGAGGGAAACCTAAATATAAAAACTGCTACTCTAGACGAACGCTTCAACCTAGAAGAACAAAATTTGGTGAGCCAATTGGGATCTGTATACTGATCATTACCACCAAGTATCATCAAGATTGGGTGAAAAAATATTTGCTGGTATTTCGGAAACTTGTAATCTTAGAAGCCTGGCAACCACTCTCAATGAAAGTGCTTTCCACAGTCTGTGCCTAGGACTACTTGAAGAGGAAACAAACCATAGAGAGAAAACTCAGCACTCTTTTATTTTGTCAAGTTTCAAAGAGCTACTACAAACCATGTTGGATTTAGAGTTCCAAATTCATCTATCTATATATGAGAGAAGAGAGTGAACCCTAAATATAAAAACTGCTACTGTCAAAGAACGCTTCAACCTAGAAGAACAAAATTTGGTGAGCCAAGTGGGATTTGTGTACTGATCATTACCACCAAGTATTATCAAGATTGGGTGAAAAAATATTGGCTGATATTTCGGAAACTCGTTATTTCGTAGAAGCTTGGCAACAGCTCTCAATGAAAGTGCTTTCCACAGTCTGTGCCTAGGGCTACTTGAAGAGGAAACAAACCATAGAGACAAAACTGAGAACTCCTTTATTTTGTCAAGTTTCAAAGAGCTACTACAAACCATGTTGAATTTAGAGTTCCAAATTCATCTATCTGTGTAGGAGAGAACAGAGGGAAACCTAAATATAAAAACTGCTACTGTAGACGAAAGCTTCAAACTCGAAGAACAAAATTTCGTGAGCCAAGTGGGATTTGTGTACTGATCATTATCACCAAGTATCATCAAGATTGGGTGAAAAAATATTTGCTGTTATTTCGCAAACTCGTAATTTCTCAGAAGCTTGGGAACCCCTCCCAATGAAAGTGCTTTTCCACAGTCTGTACCTAGGGCTACTTGAAGAGGAAACAAACCATAGAGAAAAATCTGAGAACTCCTTTATTTTGTCAAGTTTCAAAGAGTTACTACAAACCATGTTGGATTTAGAGTTCCAAATTCATCTATCTATATAGGAGAGAACAGAGGGAAACCTAAATATAAGAAATGCTACTGTAGACGAACGCTTCAACCTAGAAGAAAAAAATTTTGTGAGCCAAGTGGGACTAGTGTACTGATCATTACCACCAAGTATCATTAAGATTGGGTGAAAAAATATTTGCTGGTATTTCGGAAACTCGTTATTTCTTAGAAGTTTGGCAACCCCTCTAAATGAAAGTGCTTTCCACAGTCTGTGCCTAGGGCTACTGGAAGAGGAAACAAACCATAGAGACAAAACTGAGAACTCCTTTATTTTGTCAAGTTTAAAAGAGCTACTACAAACCATGTTGAATTTAGAGTTCCAAATTCATCTATCTATATAGGAGAGAACAGAGGGAAAACTAAATATAAAAACTGCTACTGTAGACGAAAGCTTTAACCTAGAAGAACAAAATTTGGTGAGCCAAGTGGGATTTGTGTACTGATCATTACCACCAAGTATCCTCAAGATTGGGTGAAAAAATATTTGCTGGTATTTCCTAAACTCGTTAATTCTTAGAAGCTTGGCAACCCATCTCAATGAAAGTGCTTTTCCACAGTCTGTGCCTAGGGCTACTTGAAGAGGAAACAAACCATAGAGACAAAACTGAGAACTCCTGTATTTTGTCAAGTTTCAAAGAGCTACTACAAACCATGTTGGGTTTCGAGTTCCAAATTCATCTATCTATATAGGAGAGAACAGAGGGAAACCTAAATATAAAAACTGCTACTGTAGACGAACGCTTCAACCTAGAAGAACAAATTTTGGTGAGCCAATTGGGATCTGTATACTGATCATTACCACCAAGTATCATCAAGATTGGGTGAAAAATATTTGCTGGTATTTCGGAAACTTGTAATCTTAGAAGCCTGGCAACCACTCTCAATGAAAGTGCTTTTCCACAGTCTGTGCCTAGGGCTACGTGAAGAGGAAACAAACCATAGAGAGAAAACTCAGAACTCCTTTATTTTGTCAAGTTTCAAAGAGCTAGTACAAACCATGTTGGATTTAGAGTTCCAAATTCATCTATCTATATATGAGAGAACAGGGTGAACCCTAAATATAAAAACTGCTACTGTCGAAGAACGCTTCAACCTAGAAGAACAAAATTTGGTGAGCCAAGTGGGATTTGTGTACTAATCATTACCACCAAGTATTATCAAGATTGGGTGAAAAAATATTGGCTGGTATTTCGGAAACTCGTTATTTCGTAGAAGCTTGGCAATCCCTCTCAATGAAAGTGCTTTCCACAGTCTGTGCCTAGGGCTACTTGAAGATGAAACAAACCATATAGACAAAACTGAGAACTCCTTTATTTTCTCAAGTTTCAAAGAGCTACTACAAACCATGTTGAATTTAGAGTTCCAAATTCATCTACCTATATAGGAGACAACAGAGGGAAACCTAAATATAAAAACTGCTACTGTAGACGAAAGCTTCAAACTCGAAGAACAAAATTTCCTGAGCCAAGTGGGATTTGTATACTGATCATTACCACCAAGTATCATCAAGATTGGGTGAAAAAATATTTGCTGGTATTTTGAAAACTCGTAATTTCTTAGAAGCTTGGCAACCCCTCTCAATGAAAGTGCTTTTCCACAGTCTGTGCCTAGGGCTACTTGAAGAAGAAACAAACCATAGAGACAAATCTGAGAACTCCTTTATTTTGTCAAGTTTCAAAGAGCTACTACAAACCATGTTGGATTTAGAGTTCCAAATTCATCTATCTATATAGGAGAGAACAGAGGGAAACCTAAATATAAAAACTGCTACTGTAGACTAAAGCTTCAAACTCGAAGAACAAAATTTCGTGAGCCAAGTGGGATTTGTGTACTGATCATTACCACCAAGTATCATCAAGATTGGGTGAAAAAATATTTGCTGGTATTTCGAAAACTCGTAATTTCTTAGAAGTTTTGCAACCCCTCTTAATGAAAGTGCTTTTCCACAGTCTGTGCCTAGGGCTACTTGAAGAGGAAACAAACCATAGAGACAAATCTGAGAACTCCTTTATTTTGTCAAGTTTCAAAGAGCTACTGCAAACCATGTTGGATTTAGAGTTCCAAATTCATCTATCTATATAGGAGAGAACAGAGGGAAACCTAAATATAAGAACTGCTACTGTCGACGAACGCTTCAACCTAGAAGAAAAAAATTTTGTGAGCCAAGTGGGACTTGTGTACTGATCATTACCACCAAGTATCATCAAGATTGGGTGAAAAAATATTTGCTGGTATTTCGGAAACTCGTTATTTCTTAGAAGCTTGGCAACCCCTCTAAATGAAAGTGCTTTCCACAGTCTGTGCCTAGGGCTACTAGAAGAGGAAACAAACCATAGAGACAAAACTGAGAACTCCTTTATTTTGTCAAGTTTCAAAGAGCTACTACAAACCATGTTGAATTTAGAGTTCCAAATTCATCTATCTATATAGGAGAGAACAGAGGGAAACCTAAATATAAAAACTGCTACTGTAGACGAAAGCTTCAAACTAGAAGAACAAAACTTCGTGAGCCAAGTGGGATTTGTGTACTGATCATTACCACCAAGTATCATCAAGATTGGGTGAAAAAATATTTGCTGGTATTTCCTAAACTCGTTAATTCTTAGAAGCTTGGGAACCCATCTCAAAGAAAGTGCTTTTCCACAGTCTGTGCCTAGGGCTACTTGAAGAGGAAACAAACCATAGAGACAAAACTGAGAACTCCTTTATTTTGTCAAGTTTCAAAGAGCTACTACAAACCATGTTGGATTTAGAGTTCCAAATTCATCTATCTATATAGAAGAGAACAGAGGGAAACCTAAATATAAAAACTGCTACTGTAGACGAACGCTTCAACCTAGAAGAACGAAATTTGGTTAGCCAATTGGGATCTGTATACTGATCATTACCACCAAGTATCATCAAGATTGGGTGAAAAAATATTTGCTGGTATTTCGGAAACCTGTAATCTTAGAAGCCTGGCAACCACTCTCAATGAAAGAGCTTTTCCACAGTCTGTACCTAGGGCTAATTGAAGAGGAAACAAACCATAGAGAGAAAACTCAGAACTCCTTTATTCTGTCAAGTTTCAAAGAGCTACTACAAACCATGTTGGCTTTAGAGTTCCAAATTCATCTATCTATATATGAGAGAACAGGGTGAACCCTAAATATAAAAACTGCTACTGTCGAAGAACGCTTCAACCTAGAAGAACAAAATTTGGTGAGCCAAGTGGGATTTGTGTACTGATCATTACCACCAAGTATTATCAAGATTGGGTGAAAAAATATTGGCTGGTATTTCGGAAACTCGTTATTTCGTAGAAGCTTGGCAACCCCTCTCAATGAAAGTGCTTTCCACAGTCTGTGCCTAGGGCTACTTGAAGAGAAAACAAACCATAGAGACAAAACTGAGAACTCCTTTATTTTCTCAAGTTTCAAAGAGCTACTACAAACCATGTTGAATTTAGAGTTCCAAATTCATCTATCTATATAGGAGAGAAGAGAGGGAAACCTAAATATAAAAACTGCTACTGTAGACGAAAGCTTCAAACTCGAAGAACAAAATTTCGTGAGCCAAGTGGGATTTGTGTACTGATCATTACCACCAAGTATCATCAAGATTGGGTGAAAAAATATTTGCTGGTATTTCGAAATCTCGTAATATCTTAGAAGCTTGGCAACCCCTCTTAATGAAAGTGCTTTTCCACAGTCTGTGCCTAGGGCTACTTGAAGAGGAAACAAACCATAGAGAGAAAACTCAGAACTCCTTTATTGTGTCAAGTTTCAAAGAGCTACTACAAACCATGTTGGATTTAGAGTTCCAAATTCATCTATCTATATATGAGAGAACAGAGTGAACCCTAAATATAAAAACTGCTACTGTCGAAGAACGCTTCAACCTAAAAGAAAAAAATTTTGTGAGCCAAGTGGGACTTGTGTACTGATCATTACCACCAAGTATCATCAAGATTGGGTGAAAAAATATTGGCTGGTATTTCGGAAACTCGTTATTTCTTAGAAGTTTGGCAACCCCTCTAAATGAAAGAGCTTTCCACAGTCTGTGCCTGGGGCTACTTGAAGAGGAAACAAACCATATAGACAAAACTGAGAACTCTTTTATTTTGTCAAGTTTAAAAGAGCTACTACAAACCATGTTGAATTTAGAGTTCCAAATTCATCTACCTATATAGGAGAGAATAGAGGGAAACCTAAATATAAAAACTGCTACTGTAGACGAAAGCTTCAAACTCGAAGAACAAAATTTCGTGAGCCAAGTGGGATTTGTGTACTGATCATTACCACCAAGTATCATCAAGATTGGGTGAAAAAATATTTGCTGGTATTTCGAAAACTCGTAATTTCTTAGAAGCTTGGCAACCCCTCTCAATGAAAGTGCTTTTCCACAGTCTGTGCCTAGGGCTACTTGAAGAGGAAACAAACCATAGAGACAAATCTGAGAACTCCTTTATTTTGTCAAGTTTCAAAGAGCTACTACAAACCATGTTGGATTTAGAGTTCCAAATTCATCTATCTATATAGGAGAGAACAGAGGGAAACCTAAATATAAGAACTGCTACTGTCGACGAACGCTTCAACCTAGAAGAAAAAAATTTTGTGAGCCAAGTGGGACTTGTGTACTGATCATTACCACCAAGTATCGTCAAGATTGGGTGAGAAAATATTTGCTGGTATTTCGGAAACTCGTTATTTCTTAGAAGTTTTGGCAACCGCTCTAAATGAAAGTGCTTTCCACAGTCTGTGCCTAGGGCTACTTTAGAGGAAACAAACCATAGAGACAAAATGAGAAGTCCTTTATTTTGTCAAGTTTAAAAGAGCTACTACAAACCATGTTGAATTTAGAGTTCCAAATTCATCTATCTATATAGGACAGAACAGAGGGAAAACTAAATATAAAAACTGCTACTGTAGACGAAAGCTTTAACCTAGAAGAACAAAATTTGGTGAGCCACGTGGGATTTGTGTACTGATCATTACCACCAAGTATCATCAAGATTGGGTGAAAAAATATTTGCTGGTATTTCCAAAAGTCGTTAATTCTTAGAAGCTTGTCAACCCTCTCAATGAAAGTGCTTTCCACAGTCTGTGCCTAGGGCTACTTGAAGAGGAAACAAACCATAGAGACAAAACTGAGAACTCCTTTATTTTGTCAAGTTTCAAAGAGCTACTACAAACCATGTTGAATTTAGAGTTCCAAATTCATCTATCTATATAGGTGAGAACAGAGGGAAACCTAAATATAAAAACTGCTACTGTAGACTAAAGCTTCAAACTCGAAGAACAAAATTTCCTGAGCCAAGTGGGATGTGTGTACTGATCATTACCACCAAGTATCCTCAAGATTGGGTGAAAAAATATTTGCTGGTATTTCGAAAACTCGTAATTTCTTAGAAGTTTTGCAACCCCTCTTAATGAAAGTGCTTTTCCACAGTCTGTGCCTAGGGCTACTTGAAGAGGAAACAAACCATAGAGACAAATCTGAGAACTCCTTTATTTTGTCAAGTTTCAAAGAGCTACTACAAACCATGTTGGATTTAGAGTTCCAAATTCATCTATATATATAGGAGAGAACAGAGGGAAACCTAAATATAAGAACTGATATTGTCGACAAACGCTTCAACCTAGAAGAAAAAATTTTGTGAGCCAAGTGGGACTTGTGTACTGATCATTACCACCAAGTATCATCAAGATTGGGTTAAAAAATATTTGCTGGTATTTCGGAAACTCGTTATTTCTTAGAAGCTTGGCAACCCCTCTAAATGAAAATGCTTTCCACAGTCTGTGCCTAGGCTCTACTAGAAGAGGAAACAAACCATAGAGACAAAACTGAGAACTCCTTTATTTTGTCAAGTTTCAAAGAGCTACTACAAACCATGTTGAATTTAGAGTTCCAAATTCATCTATCTATATAGGAGAGAACAGAGGGAAACCTAAATATAAAAACTGCTACTGTAGACGAAAGCTTCAAACTAGAAGAACAAAATTTCGTGAGCCAAGTGGGATTTGTGTACTGATGATTACCACCAAGTATCATCAAGATTCGGTGAAAAAATATTTGCTGGTATTTCGGAAACTCGTTATTTCTTAGAAGCTTGGCAACCCCTCTCAATGAAAGTGCTTTTCCACAGTCTGTGCCTAGGGCTACTTGAAGAGGAAACAAACCATAGAGACAAAACTGAGAACTCCTTTATTTTGTCAAGTTTAAAAGAGCTACTACAAAGATTGTTGAATTTAGTGTTCCAAATTCATCTATCTATATATTAGAGAACAGAGGGAAAACTAAATATAAAAACTGCTACTGTAGACGAAAGCTTTAACCTAGAAGAACAAAATTTGGTGAGCCAAGTGGGATTTGTGTACTGATCATTACCACCAAGTATCATCAAGATTGGGTGAAAAAATATTTGCTGGTATTTCCTAAACTCGTTAATTCTTAGAAGCTTGGAAACCCCTCTCAATGAAAGTGCTTTCCACAGTCTGTGCCTAGGGCTACTTGAAGAGGAAACAAACCATAGAGACAAAACTGAGAACTCCTTTATTTTGTCAAGTTTCAAAGAGCTACTACAAACCATGTTGAATTTAGAGTTCCAAATTCATCTATCTATATAGGAGAGAACAGAGGGAAACCTAAATATAAAAACTGCTACTGTAAACGAAAGCTTCAAACTACAAGAACAAAATTTCGTGAGCCAAGTGGGATTTGTGTACTGATCATTACCAACAAGTATCATCAAGATTGGGTGAAAAAATATTTGCTGGTATTTCGGAAACTCGTTATTTCTTAGAAGCTTGGCAACCCCTCTCAATGAAAGTGCTTTTCCAGAGTCTGTGCCTAGGGCTACTTGAACAGGAAACAAATCATAGAGACAAATCTGAGAACTCCTTTATATTGTCAAGTTTAAAAGAGCTACTACAAACCATGTTGAATTTAGAGTTCCAAATTCATCTATCTATATAGGAGAGAACAGAGGGAAACCTAAATATAAAAAATGCTACTTTAGACGAAAGCTTCAACCTAGAAGAACAAAATTTTTTGAGCCAAGTGCGATTTGTGTACTGATCATTACCACCAAGTATCATCAAAATTGGGTGAAAAAATATTTGCTGGTATTTCAGAAAATCGTAATTTCTTAGAAACATGGCAAACCCTCTAAGTGAAAGTGCTTTCCCACAGTCTGTGCTAGGGCTACTTGAAGAGGAACCAAACCATAGAGACAAAACTGAGAACTCCTTTACTTTTTCAAGTTTCAAAGAGCTACTACAAACCATGTTGGATTTAGAGTTCCAAATTCATCTATCTATATAGGAGAGAACAGAGGGAAACCTAAATATAAAAACTGCTACTGTGGAAGAACGCTTCAACCTAGAAGGACAAAATTTGGTGAACCAAGTATGATTTGTGTACTGATCATTACCACCAAGTATCATCAAGATTGGGTGAAAAAATATTTGCTGGTATTTCGGAAACTCGTTATTTCTTAGAAGCTTGACAACCCCTCTCAATGAAAGTGCTTTTCCACAGTCTGCGCCTAGGGCTACTTGAAGAGGAAACAAACCATAGATACAAAGCTGAGAACTCCTTTATTTTGTCAAGTTTCAAAGAGCTACTAGAAACCATGTTGGATTTAGAGTTCCAAATTCATCTTTCTATATAGGAGAGAACAGAGGGAAACCTAAATATAAAAACTGCTACTGTAGACGAACGCTTCAACCTAGAAGAACAAAATTTGGTGAGCCAAGTGGTATTTGTGCACTGATCATTACCACCAAGTATCATCAAGATTGGGTGAAAAAACATTTGCTGGTATTTCGGAAACTCGTAATTTCTTAGAAACTTGGCAACCCCTCTCAATGAAAGTGCTTTACCACAGTCTGTGCCTAGGGCTACTTGAAGAGGAAACAAACCATAGAGACAAAACGGAGAACTCCTTTATTTTGTCAAGTTTCAAAGAGCTACTATAAACCATGTTGGATTTAGAGTTCCAAATTCATCTATCTATATAGGAGAGAACAGAGGGTAACCTAAATATAATAACTGCTACTGAAGACGAACGCTTCAACCTAGTATAACAAAATTTGGTGAGCCAAGTGGGAAAAGTGTACTGATCGTTAACTCCAAGTATCATCAAGATTTTGTGAAAGTATATTTGCTGGTATTTCGGAAACTCGTTATTTCATAGAAGTTGGCAACCCCTCTGAATGAAAGTGCTTTTCCACAGTCTGCGCCTAGGGCTACTTGAAGAGGAAACAAACCATAGTGACAAAACTGAGAACTCCTTTATTTTGTCAGTTTCAAAGAGCTACTACAAACCATGTTGGATTTAGAGTTCCAAATTCATCTATCTATATATTAGAGAACAGAGGGAAACCTAAATATAAAAACTGCTACTGTAGACGAACGCTTCAACCTAGAAGAACAAAATTTGGTGAGCAAAGTGGGAAATGTGTACTGATCGTTTGCTCCAAGTATCATCAAGATTGGGTGAAAAAATATTTGCTGGTATTTCGGAAACTCGTTATTTCTTAGAAGCTTGACAACCCCTCTCAATGAAAGTGCTTTTCCACAGTCTGCGCCTACGGCTACTTGAAGAGGAAACAAACCATAGAGACAAAGCTGAGAACTCCTTTATTTTGTCAAGTTTCAAAGAGCTACTAGAAACCATGTTGGATTTAGAGTTCCAAATTCATCTTTCTATATAGGAGAGAACAGAGGGAAACCTAAATATAAAAACTGCTACTGTAGACGAACGCTTCAACCTAGAAGAACAAAATTTGGTGAGCCAAGTGGTATTTGTGTACTGATCATTACCACCAAGTATCATCAAGATTGGGTGAAAAAACATTTGCTGGTATTTCGGAAACTCGTAATTTCTTAGAAACTTGGCAACCCCTCTCAATGAAAGTGCTTTACCACAGTCTGTGCCTAGGGCTACTTGAAGAGGAAACAAACCATAGAGACAAAACGGAGAACTCCTTTATTTTGTCAAGTTTCAAAGAGCTACTATAAACCATGTTGGATTTAGAGTTCCAAATTCATCTATCTATATAGGAGAGAACAGAGGGTAACCTATATATAATAACTGCTACTGAAGACGAACGCTTCAACCTAGTATAACAAAATTTGGTGAGCCAAGTGGGAAAAGTGTACTGATCGTTAACTCCAAGTATCATCAAGATTTTGTGAAAATATATTTGCTGGTATTTCGGAAACTCGTTATTTCATAGAAGTTGGCAACCCCTCTCAATGAAAGTGCTTTTCCACAGTCTGCGCCTAGGGCTACATGAAGAGGAAACAAACCATAGAGACAAAACTGAGAATTCCTTTATTTTGTCAAGTTTCAAAGAGCTACTACAAACCATGTTGGATTTAGAGTTCCAAATTCATCTTTCTATATAGGAGAGAACAGAGGAAAACCTAAATATAAAAACTGCTACTGTAGACGAACGCTTCAACCTAGAAGAACAAAATTTGGTGAGCCAAGTGGGATTTGTGTACTGATCATTACCACCAAGTATCATCAAGATTGGGTGAAAAAATATTTGCTGGTATTTCGGAAACTCGTTACTTCTTAGAAGCTTGGCAACCCCTCTCAATGAAAGTGCTTTTCCACAGTCTGTGCCTAGGGCTACTTGAAGAGGAAACAAACCATAGAGACAAAACTGAGAACTCCTTTATTTTGTCAAGTTTCAAGGAGCTACTACAAAGCATGTTGGATTTAGTGTTCCAAATTCATCTTTCTATAAGGAGAGAACAGAGAGAATCCTAAATATAAAAACTGCTACTGTAGACGAACGCTTCAAGCTAGAAGAACAAAATTTGGTGAGCCAAGTGGGATTTGTGTACTGATCATTAGCACGAAGTATCATCAATATTGGGTGAAAAAATATTTGCTGGTATTTCAGAAACTCGTTATTTCTTAGAAGCTTGACAACCCATCTCAATGAAAGTGCTTTCAAGAGTCTGTGCCTAGGGCTACTTTAAGAGGAAACAAACCATAGAGACAAAACTGAGAACTCCTTTATTTTCTCAAGTTTCAAAGAGCTACTACAAACCATGTTGGATTTAGACTTCCAAATTCATCTATCTATATAGGAGAGAACAGAGTGAAACCTAAATATAAAAACTGCTACTGTAGATGAACGCTTCAACCAAGAAGAACAAAATTTGGTAAGCCAAGTGGGATTTGTGTACTGATCATTACCACCAAGTATTATCAAGATTGGCTGAAAAAATATTTGCTGGTATTTCGGAAACTCGTTATTTCGTAGAAGCTTGGCAACCCCTCTCAATGAACGTGCTTTCCACAGTCTGTGCCTAGGGCTACTTGAAGAGGAAACAAACCATAGAGACAAATCTGAGAACTCCTTTATTTTGTCAAGTTTAAAAGAGCTACTACAAACCATGTTGGATTTAGAGTTCCATATTCATCTATCTGTGTAGGAGAGAACAGAGGGAAACCTAAATATAAAAACTGCTACTGTACACGAACGCTTCAACCTAGAAGAAGTAAATTTGGTGAGCCAAGTGGGATTTGTGTACTGATCATTAGCACCAAGTATCATCAAGATTGGGTGAAAAAATATTTGCTGGTATTTCGGAAACTCGTTATTTCTAAAAAGCTTGGCAAACCCTCTCAATAAAAGTGCTTTTCCACAGTCTGTGCCTAGGGCTACTTGAAGAGGAAACAAACCATAGAGACAAAACTGTGAACTCCTTTATTTTGTCAAGTTTCAAGGAGCTACTACAAAGCATGTTGGATTTATAGTTCCAAATTCATCTATCTATATAGGAGAGAACAGAGGGAAACCTAAATATAAAAACTGCTACTGTAGATGAACGCTTCAACCTAGAAGAACAAAATTTGGTATGCCAAGTGGGATTTGTGTACTGATCATTATCACCAAGTATCATCAAGATTGGGTGAAAAAATATTTGCTGGTATTTCGGAAAATCGTTATTTCTTAGAAGCTTGACAACCCCTCTCAATGAAAGTGCTTTTCCACAGTCTGTGCCTAGGGCTACTTGAAGAGGAAACAAACCATAGAGACAAATCTGAGAACTCCTTTATTTTGTCAAGTTTCAAAGAGCTACTACAAACCATGTTGGATTTAGAGTTGCAAATTCATCTATCTATATAGGAGAAAACAGAGAGAATCCTAAATATAAAAACTGCTACTGTAGACGAACGCTTCAACCTAGAAGAACAAAATTTGGTGAGCCAAGTGGGATTTGTGTACTGATCATTACCACCAAGTATCAAAAAGTTTGTGTGAAAAAATATATGCTGGTATTTCGGAAACTCGTTATTTCTTAGAAGCTTGACAACCCATCTCAATGAAAGTGCTTTCCAAAGTCTGTGCCTAGGGCTACTTTAAGAGGAAACAAACCATAGAGACAAAACTGAGAACTCCTTTATTTTGTCAAGTTTCAAAGTGCTACTACAAACCATGTTGGATTTAGACTTCCAAATTCATCTATCTATAGAGGAGAGAACAGAGTGAAACCTAAATATATAAACTGCTACTGTAGACGAACGCTTCAACCTAGAAGAACAAAATTTGGTGAGCCAAGTGGGATTTGTGTACTAATCATTACCACCAAGAATCATCAAGATTGGGTGAAAAAATATTTGCTGGTATTTCGGAAAGTCGTAATTTCTTAGAAGCTTGGCAACCCCTCTCAATGAAAGTGCTTTTCCACAGTCTGTGCCTATTGGTAATTGAATAGGAAACAAACCATAGAGACAAATCTGAGAACTCCTTTATTTTGTCAAGTTTCAAAGAGCTACTACAAACCATGTTGGATTTAGGGTTCCAAATTCATCTATCTATATATGAGAGAAGAGAGTGAAACCTAAATATAAAAACTGCTACTGTACACGAACGCTTCAACCTAGAAGAACAAAATTTGATGAGCCAAGTGGGATTTGTGTACTGATCATTAGCAACAAGTATCATCAAGATTGGGTGAAAAAATATTTGCTGGTATTTCGGAAACTCGTTATTTCGTAGAAGCTTGGGAACCCCTCTCATTGAAAGTGCTTTTCCAGAGTCTGTGCCTAGGGCTACTTGAAGAGGAAACAAACCATAAAGACAAAACTGAGAACTCCTTTGTTTTGTCAAGTTTTAAAGAGCTACTACAAACCATGTTGGATTTAGAGTTCCAAATTCATCTATCTATATATAGAGAACAGAGAGAAACCTAAATATAAAACTGCTACTGTAGACGAACGCTTCAACTTAGAAGAACAAAATTTGGTGAGCCAAGTGGGATTTGTGTACTGATCATTACCACCAAGTATCAACAAGATTGTGTGAAAAAATATTTGCTGGTATTTCGGAAACTCCTTATTTCTTAGAAGCTTGACAACCCATCTCAATGAAAGTGCTTTCCACAGTCTGTGCCTAGGGCCACTTTAAGAGGAAACAAACCATAGAGACAAAACTGAGAACTCTTTATTTTGTCAAGTTTCAAAGAGCTACTACAAACCATGTTGGATTTAGACTTCCAAATTCATCTATCTATATAGGAGAGAACAGTGTGAAACCTAAATATAAAAACTGCTACTGTACACGAACGCTTCAACCTAGAAGAACTAAATTTATTGAGCCAAGTGGGATTTGTGTACTGATCATTACCACCAAGAATCATCAAGATTGGGTTAAAAAATATTTGCTGGTATTTCGGAAACTCGTAATTTCTTAGAAGCTTGGCAACCCCTCTCAATGAAAGTGCTTTTCCACAGTCTGTGCCTAGGGCTACTTGAAGAAGAAAAAAACCATAGAGAAAAAACTGAGAACTCCTTTATTTTGTCAAGTTTCAAGGAGCTACTACAAAGCATGTTGGATTTAGAGTTCCAAATTCATCTGTCTATATAGGAGAGAACAGAGGGAAACCTAAATATAAAAACTGCTACTGTAGACGAACGCTTCAACCTAGAAGAACAAAATTTGGTAAGCCAAGTGGGATTTGTGTACTGATCCTTACCACCAAGTATTATCAAGATTGGGTGAAAAAATATTTGCTGGTATTTCGGAAACTCGTTATTTCTTAGAAGCTTGGCACCCCCTCTCAATGAAAGTGCTTTTCCACAGTCTGTGCCTAGGGCTACTTGAAGAGGAAACAAACCATAGAGACAAAACTGAGAACTCCTTTATTTTGTCAAGTTTCAAGGAGCGACTACAAAGCATGTTGGATTTAGTGTTCCAAATTCATCTTTCTATATAGGAGAGAA
This sequence comes from Callospermophilus lateralis, assembly GCF_048772815.1. NCBI lineage: Eukaryota > Metazoa > Chordata > Mammalia > Rodentia > Sciuridae > Callospermophilus > Callospermophilus lateralis. The sequence continues at coordinate 67,775 of NW_027514732.1, read as the reverse complement.
CATAGAGAATCCTAAATATAAAAACTGTTACTGTAGACGAACGCTTCAACCTAGAAGAACAAAATTTGGTGAGCCAAGTGGGATTTGTGTACTGATCATTAGCACCAAGTATCATCAAGATTGGGTGAAAAAATATTTGCTGGTATTTCGGAAACTCGTTATTTCTTAGAAGCTTGGCAACCCCTCTCATTGAAATTGCTTTTCCAGAGTCTGTGCCTAGGGCTACTTGAAGAGGAAACAAACCATAAAGACAAAACTGAGAACTCCTTTGTTTTGTCAAGTTTCAAGGAGCTACTACAAAGCATGTTGGATTTAGAGTTCCAAATTCATCTATCTATATAGGAGAGAACATAGGGAAACCTAAATATAAAAACTGCTACTGTAGACGAACGCTTCAACCTAGAAGAACAAAATTTGGTAAGCCAAGTGGGATTTGTGTACTGATCATTACCACCAAGTATCATCAAGATTGGGTGAAAAAATATTTGCTGGTATTTCGGAAACTCGTTATTTCTTAGAAGCTTAGCAACCCCTCTCAATGAAAGTGATTTATCACAGTCTGTGCCTAGGGCTAGTTGAAGAGGAAACAAACCATAGAGACAAATCTGAGAACTCCTTCATTTTGTCAAGTTTTAAAGAGCTACTACAAACCATGTTGGATTTAGAGTTCCAAATTCATCTATCTATATATAGAGAAAAGAGAGAAACCTAAATATAAAACTGCTACTGTAGACGAACGCTTCAACCTAGAAGAACAAAATTTGGTGAGCCAAGTGGGATTTGTGTACTGATCATTACCACCAAGTATCAACAAGATTGTGTGAAAAAATATTTGCTGGTATTTCGGAAACTCGTTATTTCTTAGAAGCTTGACAACCCATCTCAATGAAAGTGCTTTCCACAGTCTGTGCCTAGGGCTACTTTAAGAGGAAACAAACCATAGAGACAAAACTGAGAACTCCTTTATTTTGTCAAGTTTCAAAGAGCTACTACAAACCATGTTGGATTTAGACTTCCAAATTCATCTATCTATATAGGAGGGAACAGTGTGAAACCTAAATATAAAAACTGCTACTGTACACGAACGCTTCAACCTAGAAGAACTAAATTTATTGAGCCAAGTGGGATTTGTGTACTGATCATTACCACCAAGAATCATCAAGATTGGGTGAAAAAATATTTGCTGGTATTTCGGAAACTCGTAATTTCTTAGAAGCTTGGCAACCCCTCTCAATGAATGTGCTTTTCCACAGTCTGTGCCTAGGGCTACTTGAAGAGGAAACAAACCATAGCGACAAAACTGAGAACTCCTTTATTTTGTCAAGTATCAAAGAGCTACTACAAACCATGTTGGATTTAGAGTTCCAAATTCATCTTTCTATATAGGAGAGAAGAGAGGGAAACCTAAATTTAAAAACTGCTACTGGAGACGAACGCTTCAACCTAGAAGAACAAAATTTGGTAAGCCAAGTGGGATTTGTGTACTGATCCTTACCACCAAGTATTATCAAGATTGGGTGAAAAAATATTTGCTGGTATTTCGGAAACTCGTTGTTTCTTAGAAGCTTGGCACCCCCTCTCAATGAAAGTGCTTTTCCACAGTCTGTGCCTAGGGCTACTTGAAGAGGAAACAAACCATAGAGACAAATCTGAGAACTCCTTTATTTTGTCAAGTTTCAAAGAGCTACGACAAGCCATGTTGGATTTAGAGTTCCAAATTCATCTATCTGTGTAGGAGAGAACAGAGGGAAACCTAAATATAAAAACTGCTACTGTACACGAACGCTTCAACTTAGAAGAAGTAAATTTGGTGAGCCAAGTGGGATTTTTGTACTGATCATTACCACCAAGTATTATCAAGATTGGGTGAAAAAATATTTGCTGGTATTTCGGAAACTCGTTATTTCGTAGAAGCTTGGCAACCCCTCTCAATGAAAGTGCTTTTCCATCGTCTGTGCCTAGGGCTACTTGAACAGGAAACAAACCATAGAGACAAAACTGAGAACTCCTTTATTTTGTCAAGTTTCAAAGAGCTACTACAAACAATGTGGGATTTAGAGTTCCAAATCCATCTATCTATATGGGAGAGACCAGAGGGAAACCTAAATATAAAAACTGCTACTGTAGACGAACGCTTCAACCTAGAAGAACAAAATTTGGTGAGCCAAGTGGGCTTTGTGTACTGATCATTACCACCAAGTATTATCAAGATTGGGTTAAAAAATATTTGCTGGTATTTCGGAAACTCGTTATTTCGTAGAAGCTTGGCAACTCCTCTCAATGAAAGTGCTCTCCACAGTCTGTGCCTAGGGCTACTTGAAGAGGAAACAAACCATAGAGACAAAACTGAGAACTCCTTTATTTTGTCAAGTTTCAAAGAGCTACTACAAACCATGTTGGATTTAGAGTTAAAAATTCATCTATCTATATAGGAGAGAACAGAGGGAAACCTAAATATAAAAACTGCTACTGTACACGAACGCTTCAACCTTGAAAAACAAAATTTGGTGAGCCAAGTGGGATTTGTGTACTGATCATTAGCAATAAGTATCATCAAGATTGGGTGAAAAAATATTTGCTGGTATTTCGGAAACTCGTTATTTCTTAGAAGCTTGGCAACCCCTCTCAATGAAAGTGCTTTTTCACAGTCTGTACCTAGGGCTACTTGAAGAGGAAACAAACGATAGAGACAAAACTGAGAACTCCATTATTTTGTCAAGTTTCAAAGAGCTACTACAAACCATGTTGGATTTAGAGTTCCAAATTCATCTTTCTATATAGGAGAGAACAGAGAGAATCCTAAATACAAAAACTGCTACTGTAGACGAATGCTTCAATCTAGAAGAACAAAATTTGGTGAGCCAAGTGGGATTTGTGTACTGATCATTACCACCAAGTATCAACAAGATTGTGTGAAAAAATATTTGCTGGTATTTCGGAAAGTCGTTATTTCTTAGACGCTTGGCAACCCATCTCAATGAAAGTGCTTTCCACAGTCTGTGCCTAGGGCTACTTGAAGAGGAAACAAACCATAGAGACAAAACTGAGAACTCCTTTATTTTGTCAAGTTTCAAAGAGCTACTACAATCCATGTTGGATTTAGAGTTCCAAATTCATCTATCTATATAGGAGAGAACAGAGGGAAACCTAAATATAAAAACTGCTACTGTAGACGAACGCTTCAACCTAGAAGAACAAAATTTGGTGAGCCAAGTGGGATTTGTGTACTGATCATTACCACCGAGTATCATCAAGATTGGGTGAAAAAATATTTCCTGGTATTTCGGAAACTCGTTATTTCTTAGAAGCTTGGCAACCCCTCTCAATGAAAGTGCTTTTTCACAGTCTGTACCTAGGGCTACTTGAAGAGGAAACAAACGATAGAGACAAAACTGAGAACTCCATTATTTTGTCAAGTTTCAAAGAGCTACTACAAACCATGTTGGATTTAGAGTTCCAAATTCATCTATCTATATATGAGAGAACACAGTGAAACCTAAATATAAAAACTGCTACTGTAGACGAACGCTTCAACCTAGAAGAACAAAACATGGTGAGCCAAGTGGGATTTGTGTACTGATCATTACCACCAAGTATCATCAAAATTGGGTGAAAAAATATTTGCTGGTATTTCGGAAACTCGTTATTTCTTAGAAGCTTGGCAACCCCTCTCAATGAAAGTGCTTTTCCACAGTCTGTGCCTAGGGCTACTTGAAGAGGAAACAAACCATAGAGACAAAACTGAGAACTCCTTTATTTTGTCAAGTTTCAAAGAGCTACTACAATCCATGTTGGATTTAGAGTTCCAAATTCATCTATCTATATAGGATAGAACACACAGAAACCTAAATATAAAAACTGCTACTGTAGACGAACGCTTCAACCTAGAAGAACAAAATTTGGTGAGCCAAGTGGAATTTGTGTACTGATCATTACCACCAAGTATCATCAAGATTGGGTGAAAAACTATTTGCTGGTGTTTTGAAAACTTGTAATTTCTTAGAAGCTTGGCAACCACTCTCAATGAAAGTGCTTTTCCACAGTCTGTGCCTAGGGCTACTTTAAGAGGAAACAAACCATAGAGACAAAACTGAGAACTCCTTTATTTTGTCAAGTTTCAAAGAGCTACTACAAACCATGTTGGATTTAGAGGCCCAAATTCATCTATCTATACAGGAGAGAACAGAGGGAAACCTAAATATAAAAACTGCTGCTGTAGACGAACGCTTCAACCTAGAAGAACAAAATTTGGTGAGCCAAGTGGGATTTGTGTACTGATCATTTCCACCAAGTATCATCAAGATTGGGTGAAAAAATATTTGCTGGTGTTTCGGAAACATGTAATTTCTTAGAAGCTTGGCAACCCCTCTCAATGAAAGTGCTTTTCCACAGTCTGTGACTAGGGCTACTTGAAGAGGAAAGAAACCATAGAGACAAAACTGAGAACTCCTTTATTTTGTCAAGTTTCAAAGAGCTACTACAAACCATGTTGGATTTAGAGTTCCAAATTCATCTATCTATATATGAGAGAACAGAGTGAAACCTAAATATAAAAACTGCTACTGTAGACGAACGCTTCAAACTAGAAGAACAAAATTTGGTGAGCCAAGAGGTATTTGTGTACTGATCATTACCACCAAGTATCATCAAGATTGGGTGAAAAAATATTTGCTGGTATTTCGGAAACTCGTTATTTCTTAGAAGCTTGGCAACCCCTCTCAATGAAAGTGCTTTTCCACAGTCTGTGCCTAGGGCTACTTGAAGAGGAAACAAACCATTGAGACAAATCTGAGAACTCCTTTATTTTGTCAAGTTTCAAAGAGCTACTATAAACCATGTTGGATTTAGAGTTCCAAATTCATCTATCTATATAGGAGAGAACAGAGGGAAACCTAAATATGAAAACTGCTATTGTAGACGAACGCTTCAACCTAGAAGAACAAATATTGGTGAGCCAAGTGGGATTTGTGTACTGATCATTACCACCAAGTATCATCAAGATTGGGTGAAAAAATATTTGCTGGTATTTTAGAAACTCGTTATTTCTTAGAAGCTTGGCAACCCATCTCAATGAAAGTGCTTTCCACAGTCTGTGCCTAGATCTACTTGAAGAGAAAACAAACCATAGAGACAAAACTGAGAACTCCTTTATTTTGTCAAGTTTCACAGAGCTACTACAAACCATGTTGGATTTAGAGTTCCAAATTCATCTATCTATATATGAGAGCACAGAGTGAAACCTAAATATAAAAACTGCTCCTGTAGACGAACGCTTCAACGTAGAAGAACAAAATTGGGTGAGCCAAGTGGGATTTGTGTACTGATCATTACCACCAAGTATCATCAAGATTGGGTGAAAAAAATATTTGCTGGTATTTTGGAAACTCGTTATTTCTTAGAAGGTTGGCAACCCATCTCAATGAAAGTGCTTCCACAGTCTGTGCCTAGGGCTACTTGAAGAGGAAACAAACCATAGAGACAAAACTGAGAACTCCTTTATTTTGTCAATTTTCAAAGAGCTACTTCAATCCATGTTGGATTTAGAGTTCCAAATTCATCTATCTATATAGGAGAGAACAGAGAGAAACCTAAATATAAAAACTGCTACTGTAGACGAACGCTTCAACCTAGAAGAACAAAATTTGGTGAGCCAAGTGGTATCTGTGTACTCATCATTACCACCAAGTATCATCAAGATTGGGTGAAAAAATACTTGCTGTTATTCCGGAATCTCGTTATTTCTTAGAAACTTGGCAACCCCTCTCATTGAAAGTGCCTTTCCTCAGTCTGTGCCTAGGGCTACTTGAAGAGGAAACAAACCATAGAGAAAAAACTCAGAATTCTTTATTTTGTCAAGATTCAAAGACCTACTACAAACCATGTTGGATTAGGGTTCCAAATTCATCTATCTATACAGGAGAGAACGGAGGGAAACCTAAATATCAAAACTGCTACTGTAGACGAACGCTTCAACCTAGAAGAACAAAATTTGGTGAGCCAAGTGGGATTTCTGTACTGATCATTACCACCAAGTATCATCAAGATTGGGTGAGAAAATATTTCCAGGTATTTCGGAAACTCGTAATTTCTTAGAAGCTTGGCAACCCCTCTCAATGAAAGTGCTTTTCCACAGTCTGTGACTAGGGCTACTTGAAGAGGAAAGAAACCATAGAGACAAAACTGAGAACTCCTTTATTTTGTCAAGTTTCAAAGAGCTACTACAAACCATATTGGATTTAGAGTTCCAAATTCATCTATCTATATATGAGAGAACAGAATGAAACCTAAACATAAAAACTGCTACTGTAGACGAACGCTTCAACCTAGAAGAACAAAATTTGGTGAGCCAAGTGGGATTTGTGTACTGATCATTACCAACAAGTATCATCAAGATTGGGTGAAAAAATATTTGCTGGTATTTCGGAAACTCGTTATTTCTTAGAAGCTTGGCAACACCTCTCAATGAAAGTGCTTTTCCACAGTCTGTGCCTAGGGCTAATTGAAGAGGAAACAATCCATAGAGACAAAACTGAGAACTCCGTTATTTTGTCAAGTTTCAAAGAGCTACTACAAACCATGTTGGATTTAGAGTTCCAAATTCATCTATGTATACAGGAGAGAATAGAGCGAAACCTAAATATAAAAACTGCTACTGTAGACGAACGCTTCAACGTAGAAGAACAAAATTTGGTGAGCCAAGTGGGATCTGTGTACTGATCATTATCAACAAGTATCATCAAGATTGGGCGAAAAAATATTTGCTGGTATTTCGGAAACTCGTTATTTCTTAGAAGCTTGGCAACCCCTCTCAATGAAAGTGCTTTTCCACAGTCTGTGCCTAGGGCTACTTGAAGAGGAAACAACCATACAGACAAAACTGAGAACTCCTTTATTTTGTCAAGTTTCAAAGAGCTAGCACAAACCATGTTGGATTTAGAGTTCCAAATTCATCTATCTATATATGAGAGAACAGAGTGAAACCTAAATATAAAAACTGCTACTGTAGACGAACGCTTCAAACTAGAAGAACAAAATTTGGTGAGCCAAGAGGTATTTGTGTACTGATCATTACCACCAAGTATCATCAAGATTGGGTGAAAAAATATTTGCTGGTATTTCAGAAACTCGTTATTTCTTAGAAGCTTTGCAACCCATCTCAATGAAAGTGCTTTTCCACAGTCTGTGCCTAGGGCTACTTGAAGAGGAAACAAACCATAGTGACAAACCTGAGAACTCCTTTATTTTGTCAAGTTTCAAAGAGCTACTATAAACCATGTTGGATTTAGAGTTCCAAATTCATCTATCTATATAGGAGAGAACAGAGGGAAACCTAAATATGAAAACTGCTATTGTAGACGAACGCTTCAACCAAGAAGAACAAATATTGGTGAGCCAAGTGGGATTTGTGTACTGATCATTACCACCAAGTATCATCAAGATTGGGTGAAAAAATATTTGCTGGTATTTTAGAAACTCGTTATTTCTTAGAAGCTTGGCAACCCATCTCAATGAAAGTGCTTTCCACAGTCTGTGCCTAGGGCTACTTGAAGAGAAAACAAACCATAGAGACAAAACTGAGAACTCCTTTATTTGTCAAGTTTCAAAGAGCTACTACAAACCATGTTGGATTTAGAGTTCCAAATTCATCTATCTATATATGAGAGAACAGAGTGAAACCTAAATATAAAAACTGCTCCTGTAGACGAACGCTTCAACGTAGAAGAACAAAATTGGGTGAGCCAAGTGGGATTTGTGTACTGATCATTACCACCAAGTATCATCAAGTTTGGGTGTAAAAATATTTGCTGGTATTTTGGAAACTCGTTATTTCTTAGAAGCTTGGCAACCCATCTCAATGAAAGTGCCTCCACAGTCTGTGCCTAGGGCTACTTGAAGAGGAAACAAACCATAGAGACAAAACTGAGAACTCCTTTATTTTGTCAAGTTTCAAAGAGCTACTACAATCCATGTTGGATTTAGAGTTCCAAATTCATCTATCTATATAGGAGAGAACAGAGAGAAACCTAAATATAAAAACTGCTACTGTAGACGAACGCTTCAACCTAGAAGAACAAAATTTGGTGAGCCAAGTGGTATCTGTGTACTCATCATTACCACCAAGTATCATCAAGATTGGGTGAAAAAATATTTGCTGGTATTCCGGAAACTCGTTATTTCTTAGAAGCTTGGCAACCCCTCTCATTGAATGTGCTTTTCCACAGTCTGTGCCTAGGGCTACTTGAAGAGGAAACAAACCATAGAGACAAAACTCAGAATTCTTTATTTTGTCAAGTTTCAAAGAGCTACTACAAACCATGTTGGATTTAGAGTTCCAAATTCATCTATCTATATATGAGAGAACAGAATGAAACCTAAACATAAAAACTGCTACTGTAGACGAACGCTTCAACCTAGAAGAACAAAATTTGGTGAGCCAAGTGGGATTGGTGTACTGATCATTACCACCACGTATCATCAAAATTGGGTGAAAAAATATTTGCTGGTATTTCGGAAACTCGTTATTTCTTAGAAGCTTGGCAACCCCTCTCAATGAAAGTGCTTTTCCAGAGTCTGTGCCTAGGGCTACTTGAAGAGGAAACAAACCATAGAGACAAAACTGGAAACTCCTTTGTTTTGTCAAGTTTCAAACAGCTACTACAATCCATGTTGGATTTAGAGTTCCAAATACATCTATCTATATAGGAGAGAACAGAGAGAAACCTAAATATAAAAACTGCTACTGTAGACGAACGCTTCAACCTAGAAGAACAAAATTTGGTGAGCCAAGTGGGATTTGTGTACTGATCATTACCAACAAGTATCATCAAGATTGGGAGAAAAAATATTTGCTGGTGTTTCGGAAACTTGTAATTTCTTAGAAGCTTGGCAACCACTCTCAATGAAAGTGCTTTTCCACAGTCTGTGCCTAGGGCTACTTGAAGAGGAAACAAACAATAGAGACAAAACTGAGAACTCCTTTATTTTGTCAAGTTTCAAAGAGCTACTACAAACCATGTTGGATTTAGATTTCCAAATTCATCTATCTATATATGAGAGAACAGAGTGAAACCTAAATATAAAAACTGCTCCTGTAGACTAACGCTTCAACGTAGAAGAACAAAATTGGGTGAGCCAAGTGGGATTTGTGTACTGATAATTACCACCAAGTATCATCAAAATTGGGTGAAAAAATATTTGCTGGTATTTTGGAAACTCGTTATTTCTTAGAAGCTTGGCAACCCATCTCAATGAAAGTGCTTCCACAGTCTGTGCCTAGGGCTACTTGAAGAGGAAACAAACCATAGAGACAAAACAGAGAACTCCTTTATTCTGTCAAGTTTCAAAGAGCTACTACAATCCATGTTGGATTTAGAGTTCCAAATTCATCTATCTATATAGGAGAGAACAGAGAGAAACCTAAATATAAAAACTGCTACTGTAGACGAACGCTTCAACCTAGAAGAACAAAATTTGGTGAGTCAAGTGAGATCTGTGTTCTCATCATTAATACCAAGTATAATCAAGATTGGGTGAAAAAATATTTGCTGGTATTTCGGAAACTCGTGATTTCTTAGAAGCTTGGCAACCCCTCTCATTGAAAGTGCTTTTCCACAGTCTGTGCCTAGGGCTACTTGAAGAGGAAACAAACCATAGAGACAAAACTCAGAACTTTTTTATTTTTCAAGATTCAAAGAGCTACTACAAACCATGTTGGATTAGGGTTCCAAATTCATCTATCTATACAGGAGAGAACGGAGGGAAACCTAAATATAAAAACTGCTACTGTAGACGAACGCTTCAACCCAGAAGAACAAAATTTGGTGAGCCAAGTGGGATTTGTGTACTGATCATTACCACCAAGTATCATCAAGATTGGGTGAAAAAATATTTCCTGGTATTTCGGAAACTCGTAATTTCTTAGAAGCTTGGCAACCCCTCTCAATGAAAGTGCTTTTCCACAATCTGTGACTAGGGCTACTTGAAGAGGAAACAAACCATAGAAACAAAACTGAGAACTTCTTTATTTTGTTAAGTTTCAAAGAGCTACTACAATCCATGTTGGATTTAGCGTTCCAAATTCATCTATCTATATAGGAGAGAACAGAGGGAAACCTTAATATAAAAACTGGTACTGTAGACGAACGCTTCTACCTAGAAGAACAAAATTTGGTGAGCCAAGTGGGATTTGTGTACTGATCATGACCACCAAGTATCATCAATATTGGGTGAAAAAATATTTGCTGGTATTTTGGAAACTCGTTATTTCTTAGAAGACTGGCAACCACTCTCAATGAAACTGCTTCCACAGTCTGTGCCTAGGGCTACTTGAAGAAGAAACAAACCATAGAGACAAAACTGAGAACTCCTTTAGTTTGTCAAGTTTCAAAGAGCTACTACAATCCATGTTGGATTTAGAGTTCCAAATTCATCTCTATATAGGAGAGAACAGAGAGAAACCTAAATATAAAAACTGCTACTGTAGACGAACGCTTCAACCTAGAAGAACAAAATTTGGTGAGCCAAGTGGGATTTGTGTGCTGGTCATTAGCAACAAGTATCATCAAGATTGGGTGAAAAAATATTTGCTGGTATTTCGGAAACTCGTTATTTCTTAGAAGCTTGGCAACCCCTCTCAATGAAAGTGCTTTTCCACAGTCTGTGCCTAGGGCAACTTGAAGAGAAAACAAACCATAGAAAAAAAACTAAGAACTCCTTTATTTTGTCAAGTTTCAAAGAGCTACTACAAACCATGTTGGATGTAGAGTTCCAAATTCATCTACCTATATATGAGAGAACAGAGTGAAACCTAAATATAAAAACTGCTAGTGTAGACGAACGCTTCAACCTAGAAGAACAAAATTTGGTGAGCCAAGTGGGATTTGTGTACTGATCATTAGCAACAAGTATCATCAAGATTGGGTGAAAAAATATTTGCTGGTATTTCGGAAACTCGTTATTTCTTAGAAGCTTGGCAACCCCTCTCAATGAAAGTGCTTTTCCACTGTCTGTGACTAGGGCTACTTGAAGAGGAAACAAACCATAGAGACAAAACTGAGAACTCCTTTATTTTGTCAAGTTTCAAAGAGCTACTACAATCCATGTTGGATTTAGAGTTCCAAATTCATCTATCTATATAGGAGAGAACAGAGTGAAACCTAAATATAAAAACTGCTAGTGTAGACGAACGCTTCAACCTAGAAGAACAAAATTTGGTGAGCCAAGTGGGATTTGTGTACTGATCATTAGCAACAAGTATCATCAAGATTGGGTGAAAAAATATTTGCTGGTATTTCGGAAACTCGTTATTTCTTAGAAGCTTGGCAACCCCTCTCAATGAAAGTGCTTTTCCACAGTGTGTGCCTAGGGCTACTTGAAGAGGAAACAATCCATAGAGACAAAACTGAGAACTCCTTTATTTTTTCAAGTTTCAAGGAGCTACTACAATCCATGTTGGATTTAGAGTTCCAAATTCATCTATCTATATAGGAGAGAACAGAGAGAAACCTAAATATCAAAATTGCTACTGTAGACGAACGCTTCAACCTAGAAGAATAAAATTTGGTGAGCCAAGTGGGATTTGTGTACTGGTCATTAGCAACAAGTATCATCAAGATTGGGGGAAAAAATATTTGCTGGTATTTCGGAAACTCGTTATTTCTTAGAAGCTTGGCCACCCCTCTCAATGAAAGTGCTTTTCCACAGTCTGTGCCTAGGGCAACTTGAAGAGAAAACAAACCATAGAGAAAAAACTCAGAAATCCTTTATTTTGTCAAGTTTCAAAGAGCTACTACAATCCATGTTGGATTTAGAGTTCCAAAATCATCTACCTATATATGAGAGAACAGAGTGAAACCTAAATATAAAAACTGCTACTGTAGACGAACGCTTCAACCGAGAAGAACAAAATCGGTGAGCCAAGTGGGATCTGTGTACTGATCATTAGCAACAAGTATCATCAAGATTGGGTGAAAAAATATTTGCTGGTATTTCGGAAACTCGATATTTCTTAGAAGCTTGGCAACCACTCTCAATGAAAGTGCTTTTCCACAGTGTGTGCCTAGGGCTACTTGAAGAGGAAACAAACCATAGAGACAAAACTGAGAACTTCTTTATTTTGTCAAGTTTCAAAGAGCTACTACAAACCATGTTGGATTTAGTGTTCCAAATTCATCTATCTCTATAGGAGAGAACATAGGGAAACCTAAATATAAAAACTGCTAATGTAGACAAATGCTTCAACCTAGAAGAACCAAATTTGGTGAGCCAAGTGGGATTTGTGTACTGATCATTAGCAACAAGTATCATCAAGATTGGGTGAAAAGATATTTGCTGGTATTTCGGAAACTCGTTATTTCTTAGAAGCTTGTCAACCCCTCTCAATGAAAGTGCTTTTAAACAGTGTGTGCCTAGGGCTACTTGAAGAGGCAACAATCCATAGAGACAAAAGTGAGAACTCTTTTATTTTGTCAAGTTTCAAAGAGCTACTACAAACCATGTTGGATTTAGAGTTCAAAATTCATCTACCTATATATGAGAGAACAGAGTGACACCTAAATATAAAAACTGCTACTGTAGACGAACGCTTCAACCTAGAAGAACAAAATTTGGTGAGCCAAGTGGGATCTGTGTACTTATCATTACCACCAAGTATCATCAAGATTGGGTGAAAAAATATTTGCTGGTATTTCGGAAACTCGTTATTTCTAAGAAGCTTGGCAACCCCTCTCAATGAAAATGCTTATCCACAGTGTGTGCCTAGGGCTACTTGAAGAGGAAACAAACCATAGAGACAAAAGTGAGAACTCCTTTATTTTGTCAAGTTTCAAAGAGCTACTACAATCCATGTTGGATTTAGAGTTCCAAATTCATCTATCTATATAGGAGAGAACAGAGGGAAACCTAAATATAAAAACTGCTACTGTAGACGAACGCTTCAACCTAGAAGAACAAAATTTGGTGAGCCAAGTGGGATTTGTGTACTGATCATGACCACCAAGTATCATCAAGATTGGGTGAAAAAATATTTGCTGGTATTTTGGAAACTCGTTATTTCTTAGAAGCCTGGCAACCACTCTCAAAGAATGTGCTTCCACAGTCTGTGCCTAGGGCTACTTGAAGAAGAAACAAACCATAGAGACAAAACTGAGAACTCCTTTAGTTTGTCGAGTTTCAAAGAGCTACTACAATCCATGTTGGATTTAGAGTTCCAAATTCATCTATCTATATAGGAGAGAACAGAGAGAAACCTAAATATAAAAACTGCTACTGTAGACGAACGCGTCAACCTAGAGGAACAATATTTGGTGAGCCAAGTGGGATTTGTGTACTGCTCATTACCACCAAGTATCATCAAGATTGGGTGAAAAAATATTTGCTGGTATTTCGGAAACTTGTAATTTCTTAGAAGCTTGGCAACCCCTCTCAATGAAAGTGCTATTAAACAGTCTGTGCCTTGGGCTACTTGAAGACCAAACAAACCATAGAGACAAAACTGAGAACTCTTTTATTTTGTCAAGTTTCAAAGAGCTACTACAAACCATGTTGGATTTAGAGTTCCAAATTCATCTATCTATATAGGAGAGAACAGAGGGAAACCTAAATATAAAAACTGCTACTGTAGAAAAATGCTTCAACCTAGAAGAACAAAATTTGGTGAGCCAAGTGGGATCTGTGTACTGATCATTAGCAACAAGTATCATCAAGATTGGGTGAAAAAATATTTGCTGGTATTTCGGAAACTCGTTATTTCTTAGAAGCTTGGCAACCCATCTCAATGAAAGTGCTTTTCCACAGTGTGTGCCTAGGGCTACTTGAAGTGGAAACAATCCATAGATACAAAACTGAGAACTCCTTTATTTTGTCAAGTTTCAAAGATCTACTACAAACCATGTTGGATTTAGAGTTCCAAATTCATCTATCTATACAGGAGAGAACAGAGTGAAACATAAATATAAAAACTGCTACTGTAGACGAACGCTTGAACATAGAAGAACAAAATTTGGTGAGCCTAGTGGGATTTGTGTACTCATCATTACCACCAAGTATCATCAAGATTGGGTGAAAAAATATTTGCTGGTATTTCGGAAACTCGTTATTTCTTAGAAGCTTGGCAACCCATATCAATGAAAGTGCTTTCCACAGTCTGTGCCTAGGGCTACTTGAAGAGGAAACAAAACATAGAGACAAAACTGAGAACTTTTTTATTTTGTCAAGTTTCAAAGAGCTACTACAATCCATGTTGGATTTAGAGTTCCAAATTCATCTATCTATATAGGAGAGAACAGAGAGAAACCTAAATATCAAAACTGCTACTGTAGACGAACGCTTCAACCTAGAAGAATAAAATTTGGTGAGCCAAGTGGGATTTGTGTACTGGTCATTAGCAACAAGTATCATCAAGATTGGGTGAAAAAATATTTGCTGGTATTTCGGAAACTCGTTATTTCTTAGAAGCTTGGCCACCCCTCTCAATGAAAGTGCTTTTCCACAGTGTGTGCCTAGGGCAACTTGAAGAGAAAACAAACCATAGAGAAAAAACTCAGAACTCCTTTATTTTGTCAAGTTTCAAAGAGCTACTACAATCCATGTTGGATTTAGAGTTCCAAAATCATCTACCTATATATGAGAGAACAGAGTGAAACCTAAATATAAAAACTGCTACTGTAGACGAACGCTTCAACTGAGAAGAACAAAATCGGTGAGCCAAGTGGGATCTGTGTACTGATCATTAGCAACAAGTATCATCAAGATTGGGTGAAAAAATATTTGCTGGTATTTCGGAAACTCGATATTTCTTAGAAGCTTGGCAACCACTCTCAATGAAAGTGCTTTTCCACAGTGTGTGCCTAGGGCTACTTGAAGAGGAAACAAACCATAGAGACAAAACTGAGAACTTCTTTATTTTGTCAAGTTTCAAAGAGCTACTACAAACCATGTTGGATTTAGTGTTCCAAATTTATCTATCTCTATAGGAGAGAACATAGGGAAACCTAAATATAAAAACTGCTACTGTAGACAAATGCTTCAACCTAGAAGAACCAAATTTGGTGAGCCAAGTGGGATTTGTGTACTGATCATTAGCAACAAGTATCATCAAGATTGGGTGAAAAGATATTTGCTGGTATTTCGGAAACTCGTTATTTCTTAGAAGCTTGTCAACCCCTCTCAATGAAAGTGCTTTTAAACAGTGTGTGCCTAGGGCTACTTGAAGAGGAAACAATCCATAGAGACAAAACTGAGAACTCTTTTATTTTGTCAAGTTTCAAAGAGCTACTACAAACCATGTTGGATTTAGAGTTCAAAATTCATCTACCTATATATGAGAGAACAGAGGGAAACCTAAATATAAAAACTGCTACTGTAGACGAACGCGTCAACCTAGAGGAACAAAATTTGGTGAGCCAAGTGGGATCTGTGTACTGATCATTACCACCAAGTATCATCAAGATTGCTGAAAAAATATTTGCTGGTGTTTCGGAAACTCGTTATTTCTTAGAAGCTTGGCAACCCCTCTCAATGAAAGTGCTTTTCCACAGTGTGTGCCTAGGGCTACTTGAAGAGGAAACAAACCATAGAGACAAAACTGAGAACTCCTTTAGTTTGTCAAGTTTCAAAGAGCTACTACAATCCATGTTGGATTTAGTGTTCCAAATTCATCTATCTATACAGGAGAGAACAGAGTGAAACATAAATATAAAAACTGCTACTGTAGACGAACGCTTGAACATAGAAGAACAAAATTTGGTGAGCCTAGTGGGATTTGTGTACTCATCATTACCACCAAGTATCATCAAGATTGGGTGAAAAAATATTTGCTGGTATTTCGGAAACTCGTTATTTCTTAGAAGCTTGGCAACCCATATCAATGAAAGTGCTTTCCACAGTCTGTGACTAGGGCTAATTGAAGAGGAAACAAAACATAGAGACAAAACTGAGAACTTTTTTATTTTGTCAAGTTTCAAAGAGCTACTACAATCCATGTTGGATTTAGAGTTCCAAATTCATCTATCTATATAGGAGAGAACAGAGAGAAACCTAAGTATAAAAACTGCTACTGTAGACGAACGCTTCAACCTAGAGGAACAAAATTTGGTGAGCCAAGTGAAATTTGTGTACTGATAATTACCACTAAGTATCATCAAGTTTGGGTGAAAAAATATTTGCTGGTATTTCGGAAACTTGTAATTTCTTAGAAGTTTGGCAACCTCTCTCAATGAAAGTGCTTTTCCACAGTCTCTGCCTAGGGCTACTTGAGGAGGAAAAAAACTATAGAGACAAAACCGAGAACTCCTTATTTTGTCAAGTTTCAAAGAGCTACTACAATCCATTATGGGTTTAGAGTTCCAAATTCATCTATCTATATAGGAGAGAACAGAGGGAAACCTAAATATAAAAACTGCTACTGTGGACGAACGCTTCAACCTAGAAGAACAAAATTTGGTGAGCCAAGTGGTATTTGTGTACTGATCATTACCACCAAGTATCATCAAGATTGGGTGAAAAAATATTTCCTGGTATTTCGGAAACTCGTAATTTCTTAGAAGCTTGGCAACCCCTCTCAATGAAAGTGCTTTTCCACAATCTGTGACTAGGGCTACTTGAAGAGGAAAACAAACCATAGAAACAAAACTGAGAACTTCTTTATTTTGTTAAGTTTCAAAGAGCTACTACAATCCATGTTGGATTTAGAGTTCCAAATTCATCTATCTATATAGGAGAGAACAGAGGGAAACCTTAATATAAAAACTGGTTCTGTAGACGAACGCTTCTACCTAGAAGAACAAAATTTGGTGAGCCAAGTGGGATTTGTGTACTGATCATGACCACCAAGTATCATCAATATTGGGTGAAAAAATATTTGCTGGTATTTTGGAAACTCGTTATTTTTTAGAAGACTGGCAACCACTCTCAATGAAACTGCTTCCACAGTCTGTGCCTAGGGCTACTTGAAGAAGAAACAAACCATAGAGACAAAACTGAGAACTCCTTTAGTTTGTCAAGTTTCAAAGAGCTACTACAATCCATGTTGGATTTAGAGTTCCAAATTCATCTCTATATAGGAGAGAACAGAGAGAAACCTAAATATAAAAACTGCTACTGTAGACGAACGCTTCAACCTAGAAGAACAAAATTTGGTGAGCCAAGTGGGATTTGTGTGCTGGTCATTAGCAACAAGTATCATCAAGATTGGGTGAAAAAATATTTGCTGGTATTTTGGAAACTCGTTATTTCTTAGAAGCTTGGCAACCCCTCTCAATGAAAGTGCTTTTCCACAGTCTGTGCCTAGGGCAACTTGAAGAGAAAACAAACCATAGAAAAAAAACTCAGAACTCCTTTATTTTGTCAAGTTTCAAAGAGCTACTACAAACCCTGTTGGATGTAGAGTTCCAAATTCATCTACCTATATATGAGAGAACAGAGTGAAACCTAAATATAAAAACTGCTACTGTAGACGAACGCTTCAACCTAGAAGAACAAAATTTGGTGAGCCAAGTGGGATCGGTGTACTGATCATTACCACCAAGTATCATCAAGATTGGGTGGAAAAATATCTGCTGGTATTTCGGAAACTCGTTATTTCTTAGAAGCTGGGCAACCCCTCTCAATGAAAGTGCTTTTCCACAGTGTGTGCCTAGGGCTACTTGGAAGAGGAAACAAACCGTAGAGACAAAACTGAGAACTCCTTTATTTTGTCAAGTTTCAAAGAGCTACTACAATCCATGTTGGATTTAGAGTTCCAAATTCATCTATCTATATAGGAGAGAACAGAGAGAAACCTAAGTATAAAAACTGCTACTGTAGACGAACGCTTCAACCTAGAGGAACAAAATTTGGTGAGCCAAGTGAAATTTGTGTACTGATCATTACCACCAAGTATCATCAAGTTTGGGTGAAAAAATATTTGTTGGTATTTCGGAAACTTGTAATTTCTTAGAAGCTTGGCAACCACTCTCAATGAAAGTGCTATTCCACAGTCTGTGCCTAGGCTACTTGAAGAGGCAACAAACTATAGACTCAAAACTGAGAACTCCTTTATTTTGTCAAGTTTCAAAGAGCTACTACAATCCATGTTGGGTTTAGAGTTCCAAATTCATCTATCTATATAGGAGAGAACAGAGGGAAACCTAAATATAAAAACTGCTACTGTAGACGAACGCTTCAACCTAGAAGAACAAAATTTGGTGAGCCAAGTGGGATTTGTGTACTGGTCATTACCACCAAGTATCATCAAGATTGGGTGAAAAAATATTTGCTGGTACTTCGGAAACTCGTAATTTCTTAGAAGCTTGGCAACCCCTCTCAATGAAAGTGCTTTTCACTGTCTGTGACTAGGGCTACTTGAAGAGGAAACAAACCATAGAGACAAAACTGAGAACTCCTTTATTTTGTCAAGTTTCAAAGAGCTACTACAATCCATGTTGGATTTAGAGTTCCAAATTCATCTATCTATATAGGAGAGAACAGAGTGAAACCTAAATATAAAAACTGCTAGTGTAGACGAACGCTTCAACCTAGAAGAACAAAATTTGGTGAGCCAAGTGGGATTTGTGTACTGATCATTAGCAACAAGTATCATCAAGATTGGGTGAAAAAATATTTGCTGGTATTTCGGAAACTCGTTATTTCTTAGAAAGCTTGGCAACCCCTCTCAATGAAAGTGCTTTTCCACAGTGTGTGCCTAGGGCTACTTGAGGAGGAAACAATCCATAGAGACAAAACTGAGAACTCCTTTATTTTTTCAAGTTTCAAGGAGCTACTACAATCCATGTTGGATTTAGAGTTCCAAATTCATCTATCTATATAGGAGAGAACAGAGAGAAACCTAAATATCAAAACTGCTACTGTAGACGAACGCTTCAACCTAGAAGAATAAAATTTGGTGAGCCAAGTGGGATTGTGTACTGGTCATTAGCAACAAGTATCATCAAGATTGGGGGAAAAAATATTTGCTGGTATTTCGGAAACTCGTTATTTCTTAGAAGCTTGGCCACCCCTCTCAATGAAAGTGCTTTTCCACAGTCTGTGCCTAGGGCAACTTGAAGAGAAAACAAACCATAGAGAAAAAACTCAGAACTCCTTTATTTTGTCAAGTTTCAAAGAGCTACTACAATCCATGTTGGATTTAGAGTTCCAAAATCATCTACCTATATATGAGAGAACAGAGTGAAACCTAAATATAAAAACTGCTACTGTAGACGAACGCTTCAACCGAGAAGAACAAAATCGGTGAGCCAAGTGGGATCTGTGTACTGATCATTAGCAACAAGTATCATCAAGATTGGGTGAAAAAATATTTGCTGGTATTTCGGAAACTCGATATTTTCTTAGAAGCTTGGCAACCACTCTCAATGAAAGTGCTTTTCCACAGTGTGTGCCTAGGGCTACTTGAAGAGGAAACAAACCATAGAGACAAAACTGAGAACTTCTTTATTTTGTCAAGTTTCAAAGAGCTACTACAATCCATGTTGGATTTAGAGTTCCAAATTCATCTCTATATAGGAGAGAACAGAGAGAAACCTAAATATAAAAACTGCTACTGTAGACGAACGCTTCAACCTAGAAGAACAAAATTTGGTGAGCCAAGTGGGATTTGTGTGCTGGTCATTAGCAACAAGTATCATCAAGATTGGGTGAAAAAATATTTGCTGGTATTTTGGAAACTCGTTATTTCTTAGAAGCTTGGCAACCCCTCTCAATGAAAGTGCTTTTCCACAGTCTGTGCCTAGGGCAACTTGAAGAGAAAACAACCATAGAAAAAAAACTCAGAACTCCTTTATTTTGTCAAGTTTCAAAGAGCTACTACAAACCCTGTTGGATGTAGAGTTCCAAATTCATCTACCTATATATGAGAGAACAGAGTGAAACCTAAATATAAAAACTGCTACTGTAGACGAACGCTTCAACCTAGAAGAACAAAATTTGGTGAGCCAAGTGGGATCGGTGTACTGATCATTACCACCAAGTATCATCAAGATTGGGTGAAAAATATTTCCTGGTATTTCGGAAACTCGTAATTTCTTAGAAGCTTGGCAACCCCTCTCAATGAAAGTGCTTTTCCACAATCTGTGACTAGGGCTACTTGAAGAGGAAACAAACCATAGAAACAAAACTGAGAACTTCTTTATTTTGTTAAGTTTCAAAGAGCTACTACAATCCATGTTGGATTTAGAGTTCCAAATTCATCTATCTATATAGGAGAGAACAGAGGGAAACCTTAATATAAAAACTGGTTCTGTAGACGAACGCTTCTACCTAGAAGAACAAAATTTGGTGAGCCAAGTGGATTTGTGTACTGATCATGACCACCAAGTATCATCAATATTGGGTTGAAAAAATATTTGCTGGTATTTTGGAAACTCGTTATTTCTTAGAAGACTGGCAACCACTCTCAATGAAACTGCTTCCACAGTCTGTGCCTAGGGCTACTTGAAGAAGAAACAAACCATAGAGACAAAACTGAGAACTCCTTTAGTTGTCAAGTTTCAAAGAGCTACTACAATCCATGTTGGATTTAGAGTTCCAAATTCATCTCTATATAGGAGAGAACAGAGAGAAACCTAAATATAAAAACTGCTACTGTAGACGAACGCTTCAACCTAGAAGAACAAAATTTGGTGAGCCAAGTGGGATTTGTGTGCTGGTCATTAGCAACAAGTATCATCAAGATTGGGTGAAAAAATATTTGCTGGTATTTTGGAAACTCGTTATTTCTTAGAAGCTTGGCAACCCCTCTCAATGAAAGTGCTTTTCCACAGTCTGTGCCTAGGGCAACTTGAAGAGAAAACAAACCATAGAAAAAAAACTCAGAACTCCTTTATTTTGTCAAGTTTCAAAGAGCTACTACAAACCCTGTTGGATGTAGAGTTCCAAATTCATCTACCTATATATGAGAGAACAGAGTGAAACCTAAATATAAAAACTGCTACTGTAGACGAACGCTTCAACCTAGAAGAACAAAATTTGGTGAGCCAAGTGGGATCGGTGTACTGATCATTACCACCAAGTATCATCAAGATTGGGTGGAAAAATATCTGCTGGTATTTCGGAAACTCGTTATTTCTTAGAAGCTGGGCAACCCCTCTCAATGAAAGTGCTTTTCCACATGTGTGTGCCTAGGGCTACTTGAAGAGGAAACAAACCGTAGAGACAAAACTGAGAACTCCTTTATTTTGTCAAGTTTCAAAGAGCTACTACAATCCATGTTGGATTTAGAGTTCCAAATTCATCTATCTATATAGGAGAGAACAGAGAGAAACCTAAGTATAAAAACTGCTACTGTAGACGAACGCTTCAACCTAGAGGAACAAAATTTGGTGAGCCAAGTGAAAATTTGTGTACTGATCATTACCACCAAGTATCATCAAGTTTGGGTGAAAAAATATTTGTTGGTATTTCGGAAACTTGTAATTTCTTAGAAGCTTGGCAACCACTCTCAATGAAAGTGCTATTCCACAGTCTGTGCCTTAGGGCTACTTGAAGAGGCAACAAACTATAGACTCAAAACTGAGAACTCCTTTATTTTGTCAAGTTTCAAAGAGCTACTACAATCCATGTTGGGTTTAGAGTTCCAAATTCATCTATCTATATAGGAGAGAACAGAGGGAAACCTAAAATATAAAAACTGCTACTGTAGACGAACGCTTCAACCTAGAAGAACAAAATTTGGTGAGCCAAGTGGGATTTGTGTACTGGTCATTACCACCAAGTATCATCAAGATTGGGTGAAAAATATTTGCTGGTACTTCGGAAACTCGTAATTTCTTAGAAGCTTGGCAACCCCTCTCAATGAAAGTGCTTTTCCACTGTCTGTGACTAGGGCTACTTGAAGAGGAAACAAACCATAGAGACAAAACTGAGAACTCCTTTATTTTGTCAAGTTTCAAAGAGCTACTACAATCCATGTTGGATTTAGAGTTCCAAATTCATCTATCTATATAGGAGAGAACAGAGTGAAACCTAAATATAAAAACTGCTAGTGTAGACGAACGCTTCAACCTAGAAGAACAAAAATTTGGTGAGCCAAGTGGGATTTGTGTACTGATCATTAGCAACAAGTATCATCAAGATTGGGTGAAAAAATATTTGCTGGTATTTCGGAAACTCGTTATTTCTTAGAAGCTTGGCAACCCTCTCAATGAAAGTGCTTTTCCACAGTGTGTGCCTAGGGCTACTTGAGGAGGAAACAATCCATAGAGACAAAACTGAGAACTCCTTTATTTTTTCAAGTTTCAAGGAGCTACTACAATCCATGTTGGATTTAGAGTTCCAAATTCATCTATCTATATAGGAGAGAACAGAGAGAAACCTAATATCAAAACTGCTACTGTAGACGAACGCTTCAACCTAGAAGAATAAAATTTGGTGAGCCAAGTGGGATTTGTGTACTGGTCATTAGCAACAAGTATCATCAAGATTGGGGGAAAAAATATTTGCTGGTATTTCGGAAACTCGTTATTTCTTAGAAGCTTGGCCACCCCTCTCAATGAAAGTGCTTTTCCACAGTCTGTGCCTAGGGCAACTTGAAGAGAAAACAAACCATAGAGAAAAAAACTCAGAACTCCTTTATTTTGTCAAGTTTCAAAGAGCTACTACAATCCATGTTGGATTTAGAGTTCCAAAATCATCTACCTATATATGAGAGAACAGAGTGAAACCTAAATATAAAAACTGCTACTGTAGACGAACGCTTCAACCGAGAAGAACAAAATCGGTGAGCCAAGTGGGATCTGTGTACTGATCATTAGCAACAAGTATCATCAAGATTGGGTGAAAAAATATTTGCTGGTATTTCGGAAACTCGATATTTCTTAGAAGCTTGGCAACCACTCTCAATGAAAGTGCTTTTCCACAGTGTGTGCCTAGGGCTACTTGAAGAGGAAACAAACCATAGAGACAAAACTGAGAACTTCTTTATTTTGTCAAGTTCAAAGAGCTACTACAATCCATGTTGATTTAGAGTTCCAAATTCATCTCTATATAGGAGAGAACAGAGAGAAACCTAAATATAAAAACTGCTACTGTAGACGAACGCTTCAACCTAGAAGAACAAAATTTGGTGAGCCAAGTGGGATTTGTGTGCTGGTCATTAGCAACAAGTATCATCAAGATTGGGTGAAAAAATATTTGCTGGTATTTTGGAAACTCGTTATTTCTTAGAAGCTTGGCAACCCCTCTCAATGAAAGTGCTTTTCCACAGTCTGTGCCTAGGGCAACTTGAAGAGAAAACAAACCATAGAAAAAAAACTCAGAACTCCTTTATTTTGTCAAGTTTCAAAGAGCTACTACAAACCCTGTTGGATGTAGAGTTCCAAATTCATCTACCTATATATGAGAGAACAGAGTGAAACCTAAATATAAAAACTGCTACTGTAGACGAACGCTTCAACCTAGAAGAACAAAATTTGGTGAGCCAAGTGGGATCGGTGTACTGATCATTACCACCAAGTATCATCAAGATTGGGTGGAAAAATATCTGCTGGTATTTCGGAAACTCGTTATTTCTTAGAAGCTGGGCAACCCCTCTCAATGAAAGTGCTTTTCCACAGTGTGTGCCTAGGGCTACTTGAAGAGGAAACAAACCGTAGAGACAAAACTGAGAACTCCTTTATTTTGTCAAGTTTCAAAGAGCTACTACAATCCATGTTGGATTTAGAGTTCCAAATTCATCTATCTATATAGGAGAGAACAGAGAGAAACCTAAGTATAAAAACTGCTACTGTAGACGAACGCTTCAACCTAGAGGAACAAAATTTGGTGAGCCAAGTGAAATTTGTGTACTGATCATTACCACCAAGTATCATCAAGTTTGGGTGAAAAAATATTTGTTGGTATTTCGGAAACTTGTAATTTCTTAGAAGCTTGGCAACCACTCTCAATGAAAGTGCTATTCCACAGTCTGTGCCTAGGGCTACTTGAAGAGGCAACAAACTATAGACTCAAAACTGAGAACTCCTTTATTTTGTCAAGTTTCAAAGAGCTACTACAATCCATGTTGGGTTTAGAGTTCCAAATTCATCTATCTATATAGGAGAGAACAGAGGGAAACCTAAATATAAAAACTGCTACTGTAGACGAACGCTTCAACCTAGAAGAACAAAATTTGGTGAGCCAAGTGGGATTTGTGTACTGGTCATTACCACCAAGTATCATCAAGATTGGGTGAAAAAATATTTGCTGGTACTTCGGAAACTCGTAATTTCTTAGAAGCTTGGCAACCCCTCTCAATGAAAGTGCTTTTCCACTGTCTGTGACTAGGGCTACTTGAAGAGGAAACAAACCATAGAGACAAAACTGAGAACTCCTTTATTTTGTCAAGTTTCAAAGAGCTACTACAATCCATGTTGGATTTAGAGTTCCAAATTCATCTATCTATATAGGAGAGAACAGAGTGAAACCTAAATATAAAAACTGCTAGTGTAGACGAACGCTTCAACCTAGAAGAACAAAATTTGGTGAGCCAAGTGGGATTTGTGTACTGATCATTAGCAACAAGTATCATCAAGATTGGGTGAAAAAATATTTGCTGGTATTTCGGAAACTCGTTATTTCTTAGAAGCTTGGCAACCCCTCTCAATGAAAGTGCTTTTCCACAGTGTGTGCCTAGGGCTACTTGAGGAGGAAACAATCCATAGAGACAAAACTGAGAACTCCTTTATTTTTTCAAGTTTC
Source organism: Callospermophilus lateralis (assembly GCF_048772815.1). Classification (NCBI taxonomy): domain Eukaryota; kingdom Metazoa; phylum Chordata; class Mammalia; order Rodentia; family Sciuridae; genus Callospermophilus; species Callospermophilus lateralis. Next base: position 43,106 of record NW_027514732.1, on the reverse strand, counting down.
AAGGAGCTACTACAATCCATGTTGGATTTAGAGTTCCAAATTCATCTATCTATATAGGAGAGAACAGAGAGAAACCTAAATATCAAAACTGCTACTGTAGACGAACGCTTCAACCTAGAAGAATAAAATTTGGTGAGCCAAGTGGGATTTGTGTACTGGTCATTAGCAACAAGTATCATCAAGATTGGGGGAAAAAATATTTGCTGGTATTTCGGAAACTCGTTATTTCTTAGAAGCTTGGCCACCCCTCTCAATGAAAGTGCTTTTCCACAGTCTGTGCCTAGGGCAACTTGAAGAGAAAACAAACCATAGAGAAAAAACTCAGAACTCCTTTATTTTGTCAAGTTTCAAAGAGCTACTACAATCCATGTTGGATTTAGAGTTCCAAAATCATCTACCTATATATGAGAGAACAGAGTGAAACCTAAATATAAAAACTGCTACTGTAGACGAACGCTTCAACCGAGAAGAACAAAATCGGTGAGCCAAGTGGGATCTGTGTACTGATCATTAGCAACAAGTATCATCAAGATTGGGTGAAAAAATATTTGCTGGTATTTCGGAAACTCGATATTTCTTAGAAGCTTGGCAACCACTCTCAATGAAAGTGCTTTTCCACAGTGTGTGCCTAGGGCTACTTGAAGAGGAAACAAACCATAGAGACAAAACTGAGAACTTCTTTATTTTGTCAAGTTTCAAAGAGCTACTACAAACCATGTTGGATTTAGTGTTCCAAATTCATCTATCTCTATAGGAGAGAACATAGGGAAACCTAAATATAAAAACTGCTAATGTAGACAAATGCTTCAACCTAGAAGAACCAAATTTGGTGAGCCAAGTGGGATTTGTGTACTGATCATTAGCAACAAGTATCATCAAGATTGGGTGAAAAGATATTTGCTGGTATTTCGGAAACTCGTTATTTCTTAGAAGCTTGTCAACCCCTCTCAATGAAAGTGCTTTTAAACAGTGTGTGCCTAGGGCTACTTGAAGAGGAAACAATCCATAGAGACAAAAGTGAGAACTCTTTTATTTTGTCAAGTTTCAAAGAGCTACTACAAACCATGTTGGATTTAGAGTTCAAAATTCATCTACCTATATATGAGAGAACAGAGTGACACCTAAATATAAAAACTGCTACTGTAGACGAACGCTTCAACCTAGAAGAACAAAATTTGGTGAGCCAAGTGGGATCTGTGTACTTATCATTACCACCAAGTATCATCAAGATTGGGTGAAAAAATATTTGCTGGTATTTCGGAAACTCGTTATTTCTAAGAAGCTTGGCAACCCCTCTCAATGAAAATGCTTATCCACAGTGTGTGCCTAGGGCGACTTGAAGAGGAAACAAACCATAGAGACAAAAGTGAGAACTCCTTTATTTTGTCAAGTTTCAAAGAGCTACTACAATCCATGTTGGATTTAGAGTTCCAAATTCATCTATCTATATAGGAGAGAACAGAGGGAAACCTAAATATAAAAACTGCTACTGTAGACGAACGCTTCAACCTAGAAGAACAAAATTTGGTGAGCCAAGTGGGACTTGTGTACTGATCATGACCACCAAGTATCATCAAGATTGGGTGAAAAAATATTTGCTGGTATTTTGGAAACTCGTTATTTCTTAGAAGCCTGGCAACCACTCTCAAAGAATGTGCTTCCACAGTCTGTGCCTAGGGCTACTTGAAGAAGAAACAAACCATAGAGACAAAACTGAGAACTCCTTTAGTTTGTCGAGTTTCAAAGAGCTACTACAATCCATGTTGGATTTAGAGTTCCAAATTCATCTATCTATATAGGAGAGAACAGAGAGAAACCTAAATATAAAAACTGCTACTGTAGACGAACGCGTCAACCTAGAGGAACAATATTTGGTGAGCCAAGTGGGATTTGTGTACTGCTCATTACCACCAAGTATCATCAAGATTGGGTGAAAAAATATTTGCTGGTATTTCGGAAACTTGTAATTTCTTAGAAGCTTGGCAACCCCTCTCAATGAAAGTGCTATTAAACAGTCTGTGCCTTGGGCTACTTGAAGACCAAACAAACCATAGAGACAAAACTGAGAACTCTTTTATTTTGTCAAGTTTCAAAGAGCTACTACAAACCATGTTGGATTTAGAGTTCCAAATTCATCTATCTATATAGGAGAGAACAGAGGGAAACCTAAATATAAAAACTGCTACTGTAGAAAAATGCTTCAACCTAGAAGAACAAAATTTGGTGAGCCAAGTGGGATCTGTGTACTGATCATTAGCAACAAGTATCATCAAGATTGGGTGAAAAAATATTTGCTGGTATTTCGGAAACTCGTTATTTCTTAGAAGCTTGGCAACCCATCTCAATGAAAGTGCTTTTCCACAGTGTGTGCCTAGGGCTACTTGAAGTGGAAACAATCCATAGATACAAAACTGAGAACTCCTTTATTTTGTCAAGTTTCAAAGAGCCACTACAAACCATGTTGGATTTAGAGTTCCAAATTCATCTACCTATATATGAGAGAACAGAGTGAAACCTAAATAAAAAACTGCTACTGTAGACGAACGCTTCAACCTAGAAAAACAAAATTTGGTGAGCCAAGTGGGATCTGTGTACTGATCATTACCACCAAGTATCATCAAGATTGCTGAAAAAATATTTGCTGGTGTTTCGGAAACTCGTTATTTCTTAGAAGCTTGGCAACCCCTCTCAATGAAAGTGCTTTTCCACAGTGTGTGCCTAGGGCTACTTCAAGAGGAAACAAACCATAGAGACAAAACTGAGAACTCCTTTATTTTGTCAAGTTTCAAAGATCTACTACAAACCATGTTGGATTTAGAGTTCCAAATTCATCTATCTATACAGGAGAGAACAGAGTGAAACATAAATATAAAAACTGCTACTGTAGACGAACGCTTGAACATAGAAGAACAAAATTTGGTGAGCCTAGTGGGATTTGTGTACTCATCATTACCACCAAGTATCATCAAGATTGGGTGAAAAAATATTTGCTGGTATTTCGGAAACTCGTTATTTCTTAGAAGCTTGGCAACCCATATCAATGAAAGTGCTTTCCACAGTCTGTGCCTAGGGCTACTTGAAGAAGAAACAAAACATAGAGACAAAACTGAGAACTTTTTTATTTTGTCAAGTTTCAAAGAGCTACTACAATCCATGTTGGATTTAGAGTTCCAAATTCATCTATCTATATAGGAGAGAACAGAGAGAAACCTAAATATAAAAACTGCTACTGTAGACGAACGCTTCAACCTAGAAGAACAAAATTAGGTGAGCCAAGTGGGATTTTTGTACTGATCATTACCACCAAGAATCATCAAGTTTGGGTGAAAAAATATTTGCTGGTGTTTCGGAAACTTGTAATTTCTTAGAAGCTTGGCAACCACTCTCAATGAAAGTGCTTTTCCACAGTCTGTGACTAGGGCTACTTGAAGAGGAAACAAACCATAGAGAAAAAACTGAGATCTCCTTTATTTTGTCAAGTTTCAAAGATCTACTACAACCATGTTGGATTTAGAGTTCCAAATTCATCTATCTATATAGGAGAGAACAGAGAGAAAAATAAATATAAAAACTGCTATTGTAGACGAACGCTTCAACTTAGAAGAACAAAATTTGGTGAGCCAAGTGGGATTTGTGTACTGATCATTACCACCAAGTATCATCAAGATTAAGTGAAAAAATATTTGCTGGTGTTTCGGAAACTTGTAATTTCTTAGAAGCTTGGCAACCACTCTAAATGAAATTGCTTTTCCACAGTCTGTGCCTAGGGCTACTTGAAGAGGAAACAAACCATAGAGACAAAACTGACAACTCCTTTATTTTGTCAAGTTTCAAAGAGCTACTACAAACCATGTTGGATTTAGAGTTCCAAATTCATCTATCTATATAGGAGAGAACAGAGGGAAACCTAAATTTAAAAACTGCTACTGTAGACGAACGCTTCAACCTAGAAGAACAAAATTTGGTGAGCCAAGTGGGATTTGTGTACTGATCATTACCACCAAGTATCATCAAGATTGGGTGAAAAAATATTTGCTGGTATTTCGGAAACTCGTTATTTCTTAGAAGCTTGGCAACCCCTCTCAATGAAAGTGCTTTTCCACAGTGTGTGCCTAGGGCTACTTGAAGAGGAAACAATCCATAGAGACAAAACTGAGAACTCCTTTATTTTTTCAAGTTTCAAGGAGCTACTACAATCCATGTTGGATTTAGAGTTCCAAATTCATCTATCTATATAGGAGAGAACAGAGAGAAACCTAAATATCAAAACTGCTACTGTAGACGAACGCTTCAACCTAGAAGAACAAAATTTGGTGAACCAAGTGGGATTTGTGTACTGGTCATTAGCAACAAGTATCATCAAGATTGGGTGAAAAAATATTTGCTGGTATTTCGGAAACTCGTTATTTCTTAGAAGCTTGGCCACCCCTCTCAATGAAAGTGCTTTTCCACAGTCTGTGCCTAGGGCAACTTGAAGAGAAAACAAACCATAGAGAAAAAACTCAGAACTCCTTTATTTTGTCAAGTTTCAAAGAGCCTCTACAAACCATGTTGGATTTAGAGTTCCAAAATCATCTACCTATATATGAGAGAACAGAGTGAAACCTAAACATAAAAACTGCTACTGTAGACGAACGCTTCAACCTAGAAGAACAAAATCGGTGAGCCAAGTGGGATCTGTGTACTGATCATTAGCAACAAGTATCATCAAGATTGGGTGAAAAAATATTGCTGGTATTTCGGAAACTCGATATTTCTTAGAAGCTTGGCAACCACTCTCAATGAAAGTGCTTTTCCACAGTGTGTGCCTAGGGCTACTTGAAGAGGAAACAAACCATAGAGACAAAACTGAGAACTTCTTTATTTTGTCAAGTTTCAAAGAGCTACTACAAACCATGTTGGATTTAGTGTTCCAAATTCATCTATCTCTATAGGAGAGAACATAGGGAAACCTAAATATAAAAACTGCTACTGTAGACAAATGCTTCAACCTAGAAGAACCAAATTTGGTGAGCCAAGTGGGATTTGTGTACTGATCATTAGCAACAAGTATCATCAAGTTTGGGTGAAAAGATATTTGCTGGTATTTCGGAAACTCGTTATTTCTTAGAAGCTTGTCAACCCCTCTCAATGAAAGTGCTTTTAAACAGTGTGTGCCTAGGGCTACTTGAAGAGGAAACAATCCATAGAGACAAAACTGAGAACTCTTTTATTTTGTCAAGTTTCAAAGAGCTACTACAAACCATGTTGGATTTAGAGTTCAAAATTCATCTACCTATATATGAGAGAACAGAGTGAAACCTAAATATAAAAACTGCTACTGTAGACGAACGCTTCAACCTAGAAGAACAAAATTTGGTGAGCCAAGTGGGATCTGTGTACTTATCATTACCACCAAATATCATCAAGATTGGGTGAAAAAATATTTGCTGGTATTTCGGAAACTCGTTATTTCTAAGAAGCTTGGCAACCCCTCTCAATGAAAGTGCTTATCCACAGTGTGTGCCTAGGGCTACTTGAAGAGGAAACAAACCATAGAGACAAAACTGAGAACTCCTTTATTTTGTCAAGTTTCAAAGAGCTACTACAATCCATGTTGGATTTAGAGTTCCAAATTCATCTATCTATATAGGAGAGAACAGAGGGAAACCTAAATATAAAAACTGCTACTGTAGAAAAATGCTTCAACCTAGAAGAACAAAATTTGGTGAGCCAAGTGGGATCTTTGTACTGATCATTAGCAACAAGTATCATCAAGATTGGGTGAAAAAATATTTGCTGGTATTTCGGAAACTCGTTATTTCTTAGAAGCTTGGCAACCCATCTCAATGAAAGTGCTTTTCCACAGTGTGTGCCTAGGGCTACTTGAAGTGGAAACAATCCATAGATACAAAACTGAGAACTCTTTTATTTTGTCAAGTTTCAAAGAGCTACTACAAACCATGTTGGATTTAGAGTTCCAAATTCATCTACCTATATATGAGAGAACAGAGTGAAACCTAAATATAAAAACTGCTACTGTAGACGAACGCTTCAACCTAGAAGAACAAAATTTGGTGAGCCAAGTGGGATCTGTGTACTGATCATGACCACCAAGTATCATCAAGATTGCTAAAAAAATATTTGCTGGTGTTTCGGAAACTCGTTATTTCTTAGAAGCTTGGCAACCCCTCTCAATGAAAGTGCTTTTCCACAGTGTGTGCCTAGGGCTACTTGAAGAGGAAACAAACCATAGAGACAAAACTGAGAACTCCTTTATTTTGTCAAGTTTCAAAGATCTACTACAAACCATGTTGGATTTAGAGTTCCAAATTCATCTATCTATACAGGAGAGAACAGAGTGAAACATAAATATAAAAACTGCTACTGTAGACGAACGCTTGAACATAGAAGAACAAAATTTGGTGAGCCTAGTGGGATTTGTGTACTCATCATTACCACCAAGTATCATCAAGATTGGGTGAAAAAATATTTGCTGGTATTTCGGAAATTCGTTATTTCTTAGAAGCTTGGCAACCCCTCTCAATGAAAGTGCTTTTCCACAGTCTGTGCCTAGGGCTACTTGAAGAGGAAACAAACCATAGAGAAAAAACTGAGATCTCCTTTATTTTGTCAAGTTTCAATGATCTACTACAACCATGTTGGATTTAGAGTTCCAAATTCATCTATCTATATAGGAGAGAACAGAGAGAAACCTAAATATAAAAACTGCTACTGTAGACGAACGCTTCAACTTAGAAGAAAAAAATTTGGTGAGCCAAGTGGGATTTGTGTACTGATCATTACCACCAAGTATCATCAAGATTAAGTGAAAAAATATTTGCTGGTGTTTCGGAAACTTGTAATTTCTTAGAAGCTTGGCAACCACTCTAAATGAAATTGCTTTTCCACAGTCTGTGCCTAGGGCTACTTGAAGAGGAAACAAACCATAGAGACAAAACTGACAACTCCTTTATTTTGTCAAGTTTCAAAGAGCTACTACAAACCATGTTGGATTTAGAGTTCCAAATTCATCTATCTATATAGGAGAGAACAGAGGGAAACCTAAATTTAAAAACTGCTACTGTAGACGAACGCTTCAACCTAGAAGAACAAAATTTGGTGAGCCAAGTGGTATTTGTGTACTGATCATTAGCAACAAGTATCATCAAGATTGGGTGAAAAAATATTTGCTTCTATTTCGGAAACTCTTTATTTCTTAGAAGCTTGGCAACCCATCTCAATGAAAGTGCTTTCCACAGTCTGTGCCTAGGGCTACTTGAAGAGGAAACAAATCATAGAGACAAAACTGAGAACTCCTTTATTTTTTCAAGTTTCAAAGAGCTACTACAATCCATGTTGGATTTAGAGTTCCAAATTCATCTATCTATATAGGACAGAACAGAGGGAAACCTAAATATATAAACTGCTACTGTAGCCGAACGCTTCAACTTAGAAGAACAAAATTTGGTGAGCCATGTGGGATTTGTGTACTGATCATTACCACCAAGTATCATCAAGATTGGGTGAAAAAATATTTGCTGGTATTTTGGAAACTCGTTATTTCTTAGAAGCCTGGCAACCCATCTCAATGAAAGTGCTTCTACAGTCTGTGCCTAGGACTACTTGAAGAAGAAACAAACCATAGAGACAAAACTGAGAACTCCTTTAGTGTGTCAAGTTTCAAAGAGCTACTACAATCCATGTTGGATTTAGAGTTCCAAATTCATCTATCTATATAGGAGAGAACAGAGAGAAACCTAAGTATAAAAACTGCTACTGTAGACAAACGCTTCAACCTAGAAGAACAAAATTTGGTGAGCCAAGTGGGATTTGTGTACTGATCATTAGCAACAAGTATCATCAAGATTGGGTGAAAAAATATTTGCTGGTATTTCGGAAACTCGTTATTTCTTAGAAGCTTGGCAACCCCTCTCAATGAAAGTGGTTTTCCACAGTCTGTGCCTAGGGCAACTTGAAGAGAAAACAAACCATAGAGAAAAAACTGAGAACTCCTTTATTTTGTCAAGTTTCACAGAGCTACTACAAACCATGTTGGATGTAGAGTTCCAAATTCATCTACCTATATATGAGAGAACAGAGTGAAACCTAAGTATAAAAACTGCTACTGTAGACGAACGCTTCAACCTAGAAGAACAAAATTGGTGAGCCAAGTGGGATCTGTGTACTGATCATTACCACCAAGTATCATCAAGATTGGGTGAAAAAATATTTGCTGGTATTTCGGAAACTCGTTATTTCTTAGAAGCTTGGCAACCACTCTCAATGAAAGTGCTTTTTCCACAGTGTGTGCCTAGGGCTACTTGAAGAGGAAACAAACTATAGAGACAAAACTGAGAACTCCTTTATTTTGTCAAGTTTCAACGAGCTACTACAATCCATTATGGGTTTAGAGTTCCAAATTCATCTATCTATATAGGAGAGAACAGAGGGAAACCTAAATATAAAAACTGCTACTGTGGACGAACGCTTCAACCTAGAAGAACAAAATTTGGTGAGCCAAGTGGTATTTGTGTACTGATCATTACCACCAAGTATCATCAAGATTGGGTGAAAAAAATATTTCCTTTTATTTCGGAAACTCGTAATTTCTTAGAAGCTTGGCAACCCCTCTCAATGAAAGTGCTTTTCCACAATCTGAGACTAGGGCTACTTGAAGAGGAAACAAACCATAGAGACAAAACTGAGAACTTCTTTATTTTGTTAAGTTTCAAAGAGCTACTACAATCCATGTTGGATTTAGAGTTCCAAATTCATCTATATATATAGGAGAGAACAGAGGGAAACCTTAATATAAAAACTGGTACTGTAGACGAACGCTTCTACCTAGAAGAACAAAATTTGGTGAGCCAAGTGGGATTTGTGTACTGATCATGACCACCAAGTATCATCAAGATTGGGTGAAAAAATATTTGCTGGTATTTTGGAAACTCGTTATTTCTTAGAAGACTGGCAACCACTCTCAATGAAACTGCTTCCACAGTCTGTGCCTAGGGCTACTTGAAGAAGAAACAAACCATAGAGACAAAACTGAGAACTCCTTTAGTTTGTCAAGTTTCAAAGAGCTACTACAATCCATGTTGGATTTAGAGTTCCAAATTCATCTCTATATAGGAGAGAACAGAGAGAAACCTAAATATAAAAACTGCTACTGTAGACGAACGCTTCAACCTAGAAGAACAAAATTTGGTGAGCCAAGTGGGATTTGTGTGCTGGTCATTAGCAACAAGTATCATCAAGATTGGGTGAAAAAATATTTGCTGGTATTTCGGAAACTCGTTATTTCTTAGAAGCTTGGCAACCCCTCTCAATGAAAGTGCTTTTCCACAGTCTGTGCCTAGGGCAACTTGAAGAGAAAACAAACCATAGAGAAAAAACTCAGAACTCCTTTATTTTGTCAAGTTTCAAAGAGCTACTACAAACCATGTTGGATGTAGAGTTCCAAATTCATCTACCTATATATGAGAGAACAGAGTGAAAACTAAATATAAAAACTGCTACTGTAGACGAACGCTTCAACCTAGAAGAACAAAATTTGGTGAGCCAAGTGGGATCGGTGTACTGATCATTACCACCAAGTATCATCAAGATTGGGTGGAAAATATCTGCTGGTATTTCGGAAACTCGTTATTTCTTAGAAGCTGGGCAACCCCTCTCAATGAAAGTGGTTTTCCACAGTGTGTGCCTAGGGCTACTTGAAGAGGAAACAAACCGTAGAGACAAAACTGAGAACTCCTTTATTTTGTCAAGTTTCAAAGAGCTACTACAATCCATGTTGGATTTAGAGTTCCAAATTCATCTATCTATATAGGAGAGAACAGAGAGAAACCTAAGTATAAAAACTGCTACTGTAGACGAACGCTTCAACCTAGAGGAACAAAATTTGGTGAGCCAAGTGAAATTTGTGTACTGATCATTACCACCAAGTATCATCAAGTTTGGGTGAAAAAATATTTGTTGGTATTTCGGAAACTTGTAATTTCTTAGAAGCTTGGCAACCACTCTCAATGAAAGTGCTTTTCCACAGTCTGTGCCTAGGGCTACTTGAAGAGGCAACAAACTATAGACTCAAAACTGAGAACTCCTTTATTTTGTCAAGTTTCAAAGAGCTACTACAATCCATGTTGGGTTTAGAGTTCCAAAATCATCTATCTATATAGGAGAGAACAGAGGGAAACCTAAATATAAAAACTGCTACTGTAGACGAACGCTTCAACCTAGAAGAACAAAATTTGGTGAGCCAAGTGGGATTTGTGTACTGGTCATTACCACCAAGTATCATCAAGATTGGGTGAAAAAATATTTGCTGGTATTTCGGAAACTCGTAATTTCTTAGAAGCTTGGCAACCCCTCTCAATGAAAGTGCTTCTCCACAGTGTGTGCCTAGGGCTACTTGAAGAGGAAACAAACCATAGAGACAAAACTGAGAACTCCTTTATTTTTTCAAGTTTCAAGGAGCTACTACAATACATGTTGGATTTAGAGTTCCAAATTCATCTATCTATATAGGAGAGAACAGAGAGAAACCTAAATATCAAAACTGCTACTGTAGACGAACGCTTCAACCTAGAAGAATAAAATTTGGTGAGCCAAGTGGGATTTGTGTACTGGTCATTAGCAACAAGTATCATCAAGATTGGGTGAAAAAATATTTGCTGGTATTTCGGAAACTCGTTATTTCTTAGAAGCTTGGCCACCCCTCTCAATGAAAGTGCTTTTCCACAGTCTGTGCCTAGGGCAACTTGAAGAGAAAACAAACCATAGAGAAAAAACTCAGAACTCCTTTATTTTGTCAAGTTTCAAAGAGCTACTACAAACCATGTTGGATTTAGAGTTCCAAAATCATCTACCTATATATGAGAGAACAGAGTGAAACCTAAATATAAAAACTGCTACTGTAGACGAACGCTTCAACCGAGAAGAACAAAATCGGTGAGCCAAGTGGGATCTGTGTACTGATCATTAGCAACAAGTATCATCAAGATTGGGTGAAAAAATATTTGCTGGTATTTCGGAAACTCGATATTTCTTAGAGGCTTGGCAACCACTCTCAATGAAAGTGCTTTTCCACAGTGTGTGCCTAGGGCTACTTGAAGAGGAAACAAACCATAGAGACAAAACTGAGAACTTCTTTATTTTGTCAAGTTTCAAAGAGCTACTACAAACCATGTTAGATTTAGTGTTCCAAATTCATCTATCTCTATAGGAGAGAACATAGGGAAACCTAAATATAAAAACTGCTAGTATAGACAAATGCTTCAACCTAGAAGAACCAAATTTGGTGAGCCAAGTGGGATTTGTGTACTGATCATTAGCAACAAGTATCATCAAGATTGGGTGAAAAGATATTTGCTGGTATTTCGGAAACTCGTTATTTCTTAGAAGCTTGTCAACCCCTCTCAATGAAAGTGCTTTTAAACAGTGTGTGCCTAGGGCTACTTGAAGAGGAAACAATCCATAGAGACAAAACTGAGAACTCTTTTATTTTGTCAAGTTTCAAAGAGCTACTACAAACCATGTTGGATTTAGAGTTCAAAATTCATCTACCTATATATGAGAGAACAGAGTGACACCTAAATATAAAAACTGCTACTGTAGACGAACGCTTCAACCTAGAAGAACCAAATGTGGTGAGCCAAGTGGGATCTGTGTACTTATCATTACCACCAAGTATCATCAAGATTGGGTGAAAAAATATTTGCTGGTATTTCGGAAACTCGTTATTTCTAAGAAGCTTGGCAACCCCTCTCAATGAAAGTGCTTATCCACAGTGTGTGCCTAGGGCTACTTGAAGAGGAAACAAACCATAGAGACAAAAGTGAGAACTCCTTTATTTTGTCAAGTTTCAAAGAGCTACTACAATCCATGTTGGATTTAGAGTTCCAAATTCATCTATCTATATAGGAGAGAACAGAGGGAAACCTAAATATAAAAACTGCTACTGTAGACGAACGCTTCAACCTAGAAGAAAAAAATTTGGTGAGCCAAGTGGGATTTGTGTACTGATCATGACCACCAAGTATCATCAAGATTGGGTGAAAAAATATTTGCTGGTATTTTGGAAACTCGTTATTTCTTAGAAGCCTGGCAACCACTCTCAAAGAAAGTGCTTCCACAGTCTGTGCCTAGGGCTACTTGAAGAAGAAACAAACCATAGAGACAAAACTGAGAACTCCTTTAGTTTGTCGAGTTTCAAAGAGCTACTACAATCCATGTTGGATTTAGAGTTCAAAATTCATCTATCTATATAGAAGAGAACAGAGAGAAACCTAAATATAAAAACTGCTACTGTAGACGAACGCTTCAACCTAGAAGAACAAAATTTGGTGAGCCAAGTGGGATCTGTGTACTTATCATTAGCAACAAGTATCATCAAGATTGGGTGAAAAGATATTTGCTGGTATTTCGGAAAATCGATATTTCTTAGAAGCTTGGCAACCACTCTCAATGAAAGTGCTTTTCCACAGTGTGTGCCTAGGGCTACTTGAAGAGGAAACAAACCATAGAGACAAAACGGAGAACTCCTTTATTTTGTCAAGTTTCAAAGAGCTACTACAATCCATGTTGGATTTAGAGTTCCAAATTCATCTATCTATATAGGAGAGAACAGAGAGAAACCTAAATATAAAAACTGCTACTGTAGACGAACGCGTCAACCTAGAGGAACAATATTTGGTGAGCCAAGGGGGATTTGTGTACTGATCATTACCACCAAGTATCATCAAGATTGGGTGAAAAGATATTTGCTGGTATTTCGGAAACTCGATATTTCTTAGAAGCTTGGCAACCACTCTCAATGAAAGTGCTTTTCCACAGTGTGTGCCTAGGGCTACTTGAAGAGGAAACAAACCATAGAGACAAAACGGAGAACTCCTTTATTTTCTCAAGTTTCAAAGAGCTACTACAATCCATGTTGGATTTAGAGTTCCAAATTCATCTATCTATATAGGAGAGAACAGAGAGAAACCTAAATATAAAATCTGCTACTGTAGACGAACGCGTCAACCTAGAGGAACAATATTTGGTGAGCCAAGTGGGATTTGTGTACTGATCATTACCACCAAGTATCATCAAGATTGGGTGAAAAAATATTTGCTGGTATTTCGGAAACTTGTAATTTCTCAGAAGCTTGGCAACCCCTCTCAATGAAAGTGCTATTAAACAGTCTGTGCCTTGGGCTACTTGAAGACCAAACAAACCATAGAGACAAAACTGAGAACTCTTTATTTTGTCCAGTTTCAAAGAGCTACTACAAACCATGTTGGATTTAGAGTTCCAAATTCATCTATCTATATAGGAGAGAACAGAGGGAAACCTAAATATAAAAACTGCTACTGTAGAAAAAATGAGTCAACCTAGAAGAACAAAATTTGGTGAGCCAAGTGGGATCTGTGTACTGATCATTAGCAACAAGTATCATCAAGATTGGGTGAAAAAATATTTGCTGGTATTTCGGAAACTCGTTATTTCTTAGAAGCTTGGCAACCCATCTCAATGAAAGTGCTTTTCCACAGTGTGTGCCTAGGGCTACTTGAAGTGGAAACAATCCATAGATACAAAACTGAGAACTCCTTTATTTTGTCAAGTTTCAAAGAGCTACTACAAACCATGTTGGATTTAGAGTTCCAAATTCATCTACCTATATATGAGAGAACAGAGTGAAACCTAAATATAAAAACTGCTACTGTAGAAGAACGCTTCAACCTAGAAGAACAAAATTTGGTGAGCCAAGTGGGATCTGTGTACTGATCATTACCACCAAGTATCATCAAGATTGCTGAAAAATATTTGCTGGTGTTTCGGAAACTCGTTATTTCTTAGAAGCTTGGCAACCCCTCTCAATGAAAGTGCTTTTCCACAGTGTGTGCCTAGGGCTACTTGAAGAGGAAACAAACCATAGAGACAAAACTGAGAACTCCTTTATTTTGTCAAGTTTCAAAGATCTACTACAAACCCTGTTGGATTTAGAGTTCCAAATTCATCTATCTATACAGGAGAGAACAGAGTGAAACATAAATATAAAAACTGCTACTGTAGACGAACGCTTGAACATAGAAGAACAAAATTTGGTGAGCCTAGTGGGATTTGTGTACTCATCATTACCACCAAGTATCATCAAGATTGGGTGAAAAAATATTTGCTGGTATTTCGGAAACTCGTTATTTCTTAGAAGCTTGGCAACCCATATCAATGAAAGTGCTTTCCACAGTCTGTGCCTAGGGCTACTTGAAGAGGAAACAAACCATAGAGACAAAACTGAGAACTTTTTTTATTTTGTCAAGTTTCAAAGAGCTACTACAATCCATGTTGGATTTAGAGTTCCAAATTCATCTATCTATATAGGAGAGAACAGAGAGAAACCTAAATATAAAAACTGCTACTGTAGAGGAACGCTTCAACCTAGAAGAACAAAATTAGGTGAGCCAAGTGGGATTTTTGTACTGATCATTACCACCAAGAATCATCAAGTTTGGGTGAAAAAATATTTGCTGGTGTTTCGGAAACTTGTAATTTCTTAGAAGCTTGGCAACCACTCTCAATGAAAGTGCTTTTCCACAGTCTGTGACTAGGGCTACTTGAAGAGGAAACAAACCATAGAGACAAAACTGAGAACTCCTTTATTTTGTCAAGTTTCAAAAAGCTACTACAAACCATGTTGGATTTAGAGTTCCAAATTCATCTATCTATATAGGAGAGAACAGAGGGAAACCTAAATATAAAAACTGCTACTGTAGACGAAAGCTTCAAACTAGAAGAACAAAATTTGGTGAGCCAAGTGGGATTTGTGTACTGATCATTACCACCAAGTATCATCAAGATTAAGTGAAAAAATATTTGCTGGTGTTTCGGAAACTTGTAATTTCTTAGAAGCTTGGCAACCACTCTAAATGAAATTGCTTTTCCACAGTCTGTGCCTAGGGCTACTTGAAGAGGAAACAAACCATAGAGACAAAACTGACAACTCCTTTATTTTGTCAAGTTTCAAAGAGCTACTACAAACCATGTTGGATTTAGAGTTCCAAATTCATCTATCTATATAGGAGAGAACAGAGGGAAACCTAAATTTAAAAACTGCTACTGTAGACGAACGCTTCAACCTAGAAGAACAAAATTTGGTGAGCCAAGTGGGATTTGTGTACTGATCATTAGCAACAAGTATCATCAAGATTGGGTGAAAAAATATTTGCTGGTATTTCGGAAACTCGTTATTTCTTAGAAGCTTGGCAACCCCTCTCAATGAAAGTGCTTTTCCACAGTGTGTGCCTAGGGCTACTTGAAGAGGAAACAATCCATAGAGACAAAACTGAGAACTCCTTTATTTTTTCAAGTTTCAAGGAGCTACTACAATCCATGTTGGATTTAGAGTTCCAAATTCATCTATCTATATAGGAGAGAACAGAGAGAAACCTAAATATCAAAACTGCTACTGTAGACGAACGCTTCAACCTAGAAGAACAAAATTTGGTGAGCCAAGTGGGATTTGTGTACTGGTCATTAGCAAGAAGTATCATCAAGATTGGGTAAAAAAATATTTGCTGGTATTTCGGAAACTCGTTATTTCTTAGAAGCTTGGCCACCCCTCTCAATGAAAGTGCTTTTCCACAGTCTGTGCCTAGGGCAACTTGAAGAGAAAACAAACCATAGAGAAAAAACTCAGAACTCCTTTATTTTGTCAAGTTTCAAAGAGCCTCTACAAACCATGTTGGATTTAGAGTTCCAAAATCATCTACCTATATATGAGAGAACAGAGTGAAACCTAAATATAAAAACTGCTACTGTAGACGAACGCTTCAACCTAGAAGAACAAAATCGGTGAGCCAAGTGGGATCTGTGTACTGATCATTAGCAACAAGTATCATCAAGATTGGGTGAAAAAATATTTGCTGGTATTTCGGAAACTCGATATTTCTTAGAAGCTTGGCAACCACTCTCAATGAAAGTGCTTTTCCACAGTGTGTGCCTAGGGCTACTTGAAGAGGAAACAAACCATAGAGACAAAACTGAGAACTTCTTTATTTTGTCAAGTTTCAAAGAGCTACTACAAACCATGTTGGATTTAGTGTTCCAAATTCATCTATCTCTATAGGAGAGAACATAGGGAAAACTAAATATAAAAACTGCTACTGTAGACAAATGCTTCAACCTAGAAGAACCAAATTTGGTGAGCCAAGTGGGATTTGTGTACTGATCATTAGCAACAAGTATCATCAAGTTTGGTTGAAAAGATATTTGCTGGTATTTCGGAAACTCGTTATTTCTTAGAAGCTTGTCAACCCCTCTCAATGAAAGTGCTTTTAAACAGTGTGTGCCTAGGGCTACTTGAAGAGGAAACAATCCATAGAGACAAAACTGAGAACTCTTTTATTTTGTCAAGTTTCAAAGAGCTACTACAAACCATGTTGGATTTAGAGTTCAAAATTCATCTACCTATATATGAGAGAACAGAGTGAAACCTAAATATAAAAACTGCTACTGTAGACGAACGCTTCAACCTAGAAGAACAAAATTTGGTGAGCCAAGTGGGATCTGTGTACTTATCATTACCACCAAGTATCATCAAGATTGGGTGAAAAAATATTTGCTGGTATTTCGGAAACTCGTTATTTCTAAGAAGCTTGGCAACCCCTCTCAATGAAAGTGCTTATCCACAGTGTGTGCCTAGGGCTACTTGAAGAGGAAACAAACCATAGAGACAAAACTGAGAACTCCTTTATTTTGTCAAGTTTCAAAGAGCTACTACAATCCATGTTGGATTTAGAGTTCCAAATTCATCTATCTATATAGGAGAGAACAGAGGGAAACCTAAATATAAAAACTGCTACTGTAGAAAAATGCTTCAACCTAGAAGAACAAAATTTGGTGAGCCAAGTGGGATCTGTGTACTGATCATTAGCAACAAGTATCATCAAGATTGGGTGAAAAAATATTTGCTGGTATTTCGGAAACTCGTTATTTCTTAGAAGATTGGCAACCCATCTCAATGAAAGTGCTTTTCCACAGTGTGTGCCTAGGGCTACTTGAAGTGGAAACAATCCATAGATACAAAACTGAGAACTCTTTTATTTTGTCAAGTTTCAAAGAGCTACTACAAACCATGTTGGATTTAGAGTTCAAAATTCATCTACCTATATATGAGAGAACAGAGTGAAACCTAAATATAAAAACTGCTACTGTAGACGAACGCTTCAACCTAGAAGAACAAAATTTGGTGAGCCAAGTGGGATCTGTGTACTGATCATGACCACCAAGTATCATCAAGATTGCTGAAAAAATATTTGCTGGTGTTTCGGAAACTCGTTATTTCTTAGAAGCTTGGCAAACCCTCTCAATGAAAGTGCTTTTCCACAGTGTGTGCCTAGGGCTACTTGAAGAAGAAACAAACCATAGAGACAAAACTGAGAACTCCTTTATTTTGTCAAGTTTCAAAGATCTACTACAAACCATGTTGGATTTAGAGTTCCAAATTCATCTATCTATACAGGAGAGAACAGAGTGAAACATAAATATAAAAACTGCTATTGTAGACGAACGCTTGAACATAGAAGAACAAAATTTGGTGAGCCTAGTGGGATTTGTGTACTCATCATTACCACCAAGTATCATCAAGATTGGGTGAAAAAATATTTGCTGGTATTTCGGAAATTCGTTATTTCTTAGAAGCTTGGCAACCCCTCTCAATGAAAGTGCTTTTCCACAGTCTGTGCCTAGGGCTACTTGAAGAGGAAACAAACCATAGAGAAAAAACTGAGATCTCCTTTATTTTGTCAAGTTTCAAAGATCTACTACAACCATGTTGGATTTAGAGTTCCAAATTCATCTATCTATATAGGAGAGAACAGAGCGAAACCTAAATATAAAAACTGCTACTGTAGACGAACGCTTCAACTTAGAAGAACAAAATTTGGTGAGCCAAGTGGGATTTGTGTACTGATCATTACCACCAAGTATCATCAAGATTAAGTGAAAAAATATTTGCTGGTGTTTCGGAAACTTGTAATTTCTTAGAAGCTTGGCAACCACTCTAAATGAAATTGCTTTTCCACAGTCTGTGCCTAGGGCTACTTGAAGAGGAAACAAACCATAGAGACAAAACTGACAACTCCTTTATTTTGTCAAGTTTCAAAGAGCTACTACAAACCATGTTGGATTTAGAGTTCCAAATTCATCTATCTATATAGGAGAGAACAGAGGGAAACCTAAATATAAAAACTGCTACTGTAGCCGAACGCTTCAACCCAGAAGAACAAAATTTGGTGAGCCAAGTGGGATTTGTGTACTGATCATTACCACCAAGTATCATCAAGATTGGGTGAAAAAATATTTGCTGGTGTTTCGGAAACTTGTAATTTCTTAGAAGCTTTGCAACCACTCTCAATGAAAGTGCTTTTCCACAGTTTGTGCCTAGGGTTACTTGAAGAGGAAACAAACCATACAGGAGAGAACAGAGGGAAACCTAAATATAAAAACTGCTACTGTGGAGGAACGCTTCCACCTAGAAGAACAAAATTTGGTGAGCCAAGTGGGATTTGTTTACTGATCATTACCACCAAGTATCATCATGATTGGGTGAAAAAATATTTGCTGGTATTTTGGAAACTCGTTATTTCTTAGAACTTTGGCAACCCATCTCAATGAAAGTGCTTCCACAGTGTGTGCCTAGGGCTACTTGAAGAGGAAACAAACCATAGAGACAAAACTGAGAACTCCTTTATTTTTTCAAGTTTCAAAGAGCTACTACAATCCATGTTGGATTTAGAGTTCCAAATTCATCTATCTATATAGGAGAGAACAGAGGGAAACCTAAATATAAAAACTGCTACTGTAGCCGAACGCTTCAACTTAGAAGAACAAAATTTGGTGAGCCATGTGGGATTTGTGTACTGATCATTACCACCAAGTATCATCAAGATTGGGTGAAAAAATATTTGCTGGTATTTTGGAAACTCGTTATTTCTTAGAAGCCTGGCAACCCATCTCAATGATAGTGCTTCCACAGTCTGTGCCTAGGACTACTTGAAGAAGAAACAAACCATAGAGACAAAACTGAGAACTCTTTTAGTGTTTCAAGTTTCAAAGAGCTACTACAATCCATGTTGGATTTAGAGTTCCAAATTCATCTATCTCTATAGGAGAGAACAGAGAGAAACCTAAGTATAAAAACTGCTACTGTAGACAAACGCTTCAACCTAGAAGAACAAAATTTGGTGAGCCAAGTGGGATTTGTGTACTGATCATTAGCAACAAGTATCATCAAGATTGGGTGAAAAAATATTTGCTGGTATTTCGGAAACTCGTTATTTCTTAGAAGCTTGGCAACCCCTCTCAATGAAAGTGGATTTCCACAGTCTGTGCCTAGGGCAACTTGAAGAGAAAACAAACCATAGAGACAAAACTGAGAACTCCTTTATTTTGTCAAGTTTCACAGAGCTACTACAAACCATGTTGGATGTAGAGTTCCAAATTCATCTACCTATATATGAGAGAACAGAGTGAAACCTAAGTATAAAAACTGCTACTGTAGACGAACGCTTCAACCTAGAAGAACAAAATTGGTGAGCCAAGTGGGATCTGTGTACTGATCATTACCACCAAGTATCATCAAGATTGGGTGAAAAAATATTTGCTGGTATTTCGGAAACTCGTTATTTCTTAGAAGCTTGGCAACCACTCTCAATGAAAGTGCTTTTCCACAGTGTGTGCCTAGGGCTACTTGAAGAGGAAACAAACTATAGAGACAAAACTGAGAACTCCTTTATTTTGTCAAGTTTCAAAGAGCTACTACAATCCATTATGGGTTTAGAGTTCCAAATTCATCTATCTATATAGGAGAGAACAGAGGGAAACCTAAATATAAAAACTGCTACTGTGGACGAACGCTTCAACCTAGAAGAACAAAATTTGGTGAGCCAAGTGGTATTTGTGTACTGATCATTACCACCAAGTATCATCAAGATTGGGTGAAAAAATATTTCCTTTTATTTCGGAAACTCGTAATTTCTTAGAAGCTTGGCAACCCCTCTCAATGAAAGTGCTTTTCCACAATCTGAGACTAGGGCTACTTGAAGAGGAAACAAACCATAGAGACAAAACTGAGAACTTCTTTATTTTGTTAAGTTTCAAAGAGCTACTACAATCCATGTTGGATTTAGAGTTCCAAATTCATCTATCTATATAGGAGAGAACAGAGGGAAACCTTAATATAAAAACTGGTACTGTAGACGAACGCTTCTACCTAGAAGAACAAAATTTGGTGAGCCAAGTGGGATTTGTGTACTGATCATGACCACCAAGTATCATCAAGATTGGGTGAAAAAATATTTGCTGGTATTTTGGAAACTCGTTATTTCTTAGAAGACTGGCAACCACTCTCAATGAAACTGCTTCCACAGTCTGTGCCTAGGGCTACATGAAGAAGAAACAAACCATAGAGACAAAACTGAGAACTCCTTTAGTTTGTCAAGTTTCAAAGAGCTACTACAATCCATGTTGGATTTAGAGTTCCAAATTCATCTCTATATAGGAGAGAACAGAGAGAAACCTAAATATAAAACTGCTACTGTAGACGAACGCTTCAACCTAGAAGAACAAAATTTGGTGAGCCAAGTGTGATTTGTGTGCTGGTCATTAGCAACAAGTATCATCAAGATTGGGTGAAAAAATATTTGCTGGTATTTCGGAAACTCGTTATTTCTTAGAAGCTTGGCAACCCCTCTCAATGAAAGTGCTTTTCCACAGTCTGTGCCTAGGGCAACTTGAAGAGAAAACAAACCATAGAGAAAAAACTCAGAACTCCTTTATTTTGTCAAGTTTCAAAGAGCTACTACAAACCATGTTGGATGTAGAGTTCCAAATTCATCTACCTATATATGAGAGAACAGAGTGAAAACTAAATATAAAAACTGCTACTGTAGACGAACGCTTCAACCTAGAAGAACAAAATTTGGTGAGCCAAGTGGGATCGGTGTACTGATCATTACCACCAAGTATCATCAAGATTGGGTGAAAAAATATCTGCTGGTATTTCGGAAACTCGTTATTTCTTAGAAGCTGGGCAACCCCTCTCAATGAAAGTGCTTTTCCACAGTGTGTGCCTAGGGCTACTTGAAGAGGAAACAAACCGTAGAGACAAAACTGAGAACTCCTTTATTTTGTCAAGTTTCAAAGAGCTACTACAATCCATGTTGGATTTAGAGTTCCAAATTCATCTATCTATATAGGAGAGAACAGAGAGAAACCTAAGTATAAAAACTGCTACTGTAGACGAACGCTTCAACCTAGAGGAACAAAATTTGGTGAGCCAAGTGAAATTTGTGTACTGTTCATTACCACCAAGTATCATCAAGTTTGGGTGAAAAAATATTTGTTGGTATTTCGGAAACTTGTAATTTCTTAGAAGCTTGGCAACCACTCTCAATGAAAGTGCTTTTCCACAGTCTGTGCCTAGGGCTACTTGAAGAGGCAACAAACTATAGACTCAAAACTGAGAACTCCTTTATTTTGTCAAGTTTAAAAGAGCTACTACAATCCATGTTGGGTTTAGAGTTCCAAAATCATCTATCTATATAGGAGAGAACAGAGGGAAACCTAAATATAAAAACTGCTACTGTAGACGAACACTTCAACCTAGAAGAACAAAATTTGGTGAGCCAAGTGGGATTTGTGTACTGGTCATTACCACCAAGTATCATCAAGATTGGGTGAAAAAATATTTGCTGGTATTTCGGAAACTCGTAATTTCTTAGAAGCTTGGCAACCCCTCTCAATGAAAGTGCTTTTCCACTGTCTGTGACTAGGGCTACTTGAAGAGGAAACAAACCATAGAGACAAAACTGAGAACTCCTTTATTTTGTCAAGTTTCAAAGAGCTACTACAAACCATGTTGGATGTAGAGTTCCAAATTCATCTACCTATATATGAGAGAACAGAGTGAAACCTAAGTATAAAAACTGCTACTGTAGACGAACGCTTCAACCTAGAAGAACAAAATTGGTGAGCCAAGTGGGATCTGTGTACTGATCATTACCACCAAGTATCATCAAGATTGGGTGAAAAAATATTTGCTGGTATTTCGGAAACTCGTTATTTCTTAGAAGCTTGGCAACCACTCTCAATGAAAGTGCTTTTCCACAGTGTGTGCCTAGGGCTACTTGAAGAGGAAACAAACTATAGAGACAAAACTGAGAACTCCTTTATTTTGTCAAGTTTCAAAGAGCTACTACAATCCATTATGGGTTTAGAGTTCCAAATTCATCTATCTATATAGGAGAGAACAGAGGGAAACCTAAATATAAAAACTGCTACTGTGGACGAACGCTTCAACCTAGAAGAACAAAATTTGGTGAGCCAAGTGGTATTTGTGTACTGATCATTACCACCAAGTATCATCAAGATTGGGTGAAAAAATATTTCCTTTTATTTCGGAAACTCGTAATTTCTTAGAAGCTTGGCAACCCCTCTCAATGAAAGTGCTTTTCCACAATCTGAGACTAGGGCTACTTGAAGAGGAAACAAACCATAGAGACAAAACTGAGAACTTCTTTATTTTGTTAAGTTTCAAAGAGCTACTACAATCCATGTTGGATTTAGAGTTCCAAATTCATCTATCTATATAGGAGAGAACAGAGGGAAACCTTAATATAAAAACTGGTACTGTAGACGAACGCTTCTACCTAGAAGAACAAAATTTGGTGAGCCAAGTGGGATTTGTGTACTGATCATGACCACCAAGTATCATCAAGATTGGGTGAAAAAATATTTGCTGGTATTTTGGAAACTCGTTATTTCTTAGAAGACTGGCAACCACTCTCAATGAAACTGCTTCCACAGTCTGTGCCTAGGGCAACTTGAAGAGAAAACAAACCATAGAGAAAAAACTCAGAACTCCTTTATTCTGTCAAGTTTCAAAGAGCTACTACAAACCATGTTGGATTTAGAGTTCCAAAATCATCTACCTATATATGACAGAACAGAGTGAAACCTAAATATAAAAACTGCTACTGTAGACGAACGCTTCAACCGAGAAGAACAAAATCGGTGAGCCAAGTGGGATCTGTGTACTGATCATTAGCAACAAGTATCATCAAGATTGGGTGAAAAAATATTTGCTGGTATTTCGGAAACTCGATATTTCTTAGAGGCTTGGCAACCACTCTCAATGAAAGTGCTTTTCCACAGTGTGTGCCTAGGGCTACTTGAAGAGGAAACAAACCATAGAGACAAAACTGAGAACTTCTTTATTTTGTCAAGTTTCAAAGAGCTACTACAAACCATGTTAGATTTAGTGTTCCAAATTCATCTATCTCTATAGGAGAGAACATAGGGAAACCTAAATATAAAAACTGCTAGTATAGACAAATGCTTCAACCTAGAAGAACCAAATTTGGTGAGCCAAGTGGGATTTGTGTACTGATCATTAGCAACAAGTATCATCAAGATTGGGTGAAAAGATATTTGCTGGTATTTCGGAAACTCGTTATTTCTTAGAAGCTTGTCAACCCCTCTCAATGAAAGTGCTTTTGAACAGTGTGTGCCTAGGGCTACTTGAAGAGGAAACAATCCATAGAGACAAAACTGAGAACTCTTTTATTTTGTCAAGTTTCAAAGAGCTACTACAAACCATGTTGGATTTAGAGTTCAAAATTCATCTACCTATATATGAGAGAACAGAGTGACACCTAAATATAAAAACTGCTACTGTAGACGAACGCTTCAACCTAGAAGAACCAAATGTGGTGAGCCAAGTGGGATCTGTGTACTTATCATTACCACCAAGTATCATCAAGATTGGGTGAAAAAATATTTGCTGGTATTTTGGAAACTCGTTATTTCTTAGAAGCCTGGCAACCACTCTCAAAGAAAGTGCTTCCACAGTCTGTGCCTAGGGCTACTTGAAGAAGAAACAAACCATAGAGACAAAACTGAGAACTCCTTTAGTTTGTCGAGTTTCAAAGAGCTACTACAATCCATGTTGGATTTAGAGTTCAAAATTCATCTATCTATATAGAAGAGAACAGAGAGAAACCTAAATATAAAAACTGCTACTGTAGACGAACGCTTCAACCTAGAAGAACAAAATTTGGTGAGCCAAGTGGGATCTGTGTACTTATCATTAGCAACAAGTATCATCAAGATTGGGTGAAAAGATATTTGCTGGTATTTCGGAAACTCGATATTTCTTAGAAGCTTGGCAACCACTCTCAATGAAAGTGCTTTTCCACAGTGTGTGCCTAGGGCTACTTGAAGTGGAAACAAACCATAGAGACAAAACGGAGAACTCCTTTATTTTGTCAAGTTTCAAAGAGCTACTACAATCCATGTTGGATTTAGAGTTCCAAATTCATCTATCTATATAGGAGAGAACAGAGAGAAACCTAAATATAAAAACTGCTACTGTAGACGAACGCGTCAACCTAGAGGAACAATATTTGGTGAGCCAAGTGGGATTTGTGTACTGATCATTACCACCAAGTATCATCAAGATTGGGTGAAAAAATATTTGCTGGTATTTCGGAAACTTGTAATTTCTCAGAAGCTTGGCAACCCCTCTCAATGAAAGTGCTATTAAACAGTCTGTGCCTTGGGCTACTTGAAGACCAAACAAACCATAGAGACAAAACTGAGAACTCTTTTATTTTGTCCAGTTTCAAAGAGCTACTACAAACCATGTTGGATTTAGAATTCCAAATTCATCTATCTATATAGGAGAGAACAGAGGGAAACCTAAATATAAAAACTGCTACTGTAGAAAAATGCCTCAACCTAGAAGAACAAAATTTGGTGAGCCAAGTGGGATCTGTGTACTGATCATTAGCAACAAGTATCATCAAGATTGGGTGAAAAAATATTTGCTGGTATTTCGGAAACTCGTTATTTCTTAGAAGCTTGGCAACCCCTCTCAATGAAAGTGCTTTACCACAGTGTGTGCCTAGGGCTACTTGAAGTGGAAACAATCCATAGATACAAAACTGAGAACTCCTTTATTTTGTCAAGTTTCAAAGAGCTACTACAAACCATGTTGGATTTAGAGTTCCAAATTCATCTACCTATATATGAGAGAACAGAGTGAAACCTAAATATAAAAACTGCTACTGTAGAAGAACGCTTCAACCTAGAAGAACAAAATTTGGTGAGCCAAGTGGGATCTGTGTACTGATCATTACCACCAAGTATCATCAAGATTGCTGAAAAAATATTTGCTGGTGTTTCGGAAACTCGTTATTTCTTAGAAGCTTGGCAACCCCTCTCAATGAAAGTGCTTTTCCACAGTGTGTGCCTAGGGCTACTTGAAGAGGAAACAAACCATAGAGACAAAACTGAGAACTCCTTTATTTTGTCAAGTTTCAAAGATCTACTACAAACCCTGTTGGATTTAGAGTTCCAAATTCATCTATCTATACAGGAGAGAACAGAGTGAAACATAAATATAAAAACTGCTACTGTAGACGAACGCTTGAACATAGAAGAACAAAATTTGGTGAGCCTAGTGGGATTTGTGTACTCATCGTTACCACCAAGTATCATCAAGATTGGGTGAAAAAATATTTGCTGGTATTTCGGAAACTCGTTATTTCTTAGAAGCTTGGCAACCCATATCAATGAAAGTGCTTTCCACAGTCTGTGCCTAGGGCTACTTGAAGAGGAAACAAACCATAGAGACAAAACTGAGAACTTTTTTATTTTGTCAAGCTTCAAAGAGCTACTACAATCCATGTTGGATTTAGAGTTCCAAATTCATCTATCTATATAGGAGAGAACAGAGAGAAACCTAAATATAAAAACTGCTACTGTAGACGAACGCTTCAACCTAGAAGAACAAAATTAGGTGAGCCAAGTGGGATTTTTGTACTGATCATTACCACCAAGAATCATCAAGTTTGGGTGAAAAAATATTTGCTGGTGTTTCGGAAACTTGTAATTTCTTAGAAGCTTGGCAACCACTCTCAATGAAAGTGCTTTTCCACAGTGTGTGCCTAGGGCTACTTGAAGAGGAAACAAACCATAGAGACAAAACTGAGAACTCCTTTATTTTGTCAAGTTTCAAAGAGCTACTACAAACCATGTTGGATGTAGAGTTCCAAATTCATCTACCTATATATGAGAGAACAGAGTGAAACCTAAGTATAAAAACTGCTACTGTAGACGAACGCTTCAACCTAGAAGAACAAAATTGGTGAGCCAAGTGGGATCTGTGTACTGATCATTACCACCAAGTATCATCAAGATTGGGTGAAAAAATATTTGCTGGTATTTCGGAAACTCGTTATTTCTTAGAAGCTTGGCAACCACTCTCAATGAAAGTGCTTTTCCACAGTGTGTGCCTAGGGCTACTTGAAGAGGAAACAAACTATAGAGACAAAACTGAGAACTCCTTTATTTTGTCAAGTTTCAAAGAGCTACTACAATCTATTATGGGTTTAGAGTTCCAAATTCATCTATCTATATAGGAGAGAACAGAGGGAAACCTAAATATAAAAACTGCTACTGTGGACGAACGCTTCAACCTAGAAGAACAAAATTTGGTGAGCCAAGTGGTATTTGTGTACTGATCATTACCACCAAGTATCATCAAGATTGGGTGAAAAAATATTTCCTTTTATTTCGGAAACTCGTAATTTCTTAGAAGCTTGGCAACCCCTCTCAATGAAAGTGCTTTTCCACAATCTGAGACTAGGGCTACTTGAAGAGGAAACAAACCATAGAGACAAAACTGAGAACTTCTTTATTTTGTTAAGTTTCAAAGAGCTACTACAATCCATGTTGGATTTAGAGTTCCAAATTCATCTATCTATATAGGAGAGAACAGAGGGAAACCTTAATATAAAAACTGGTACTGTAGACGAACGCTTCTACCTAGAAGAACAAAATTTGGTGAGCCAAGTGGGATTTGTGTACTGATCATGACCACCAAGTATCATCAAGATTGGGTGAAAAAATATTTGCTGGTATTTTGGAAACTCGTTATTTCTTAGAAGACTGGCAACCACTCTCAATGAAACTGCTTCCACAGTCTGTGCCTAGGGCAACTTGAAGAGAAAACAAACCATAGAGAAAAAACTCAGAACTCCTTTATTTTGTCAAGTTTCAAAGAGCTACTACAAACCATGTTGGATTTAGAGTTCCAAAATCATCTACCTATATATGACAGAACAGAGTGAAACCTAAATATAAAAACTGCTACTGTAGACGAACGCTTCAACCGAGAAGAACAAAATCGGTGAGCCAAGTGGGATCTGTGTACTGATCATTAGCAACAAGTATCATCAAGATTGGGTGAAAAAATATTTGCTGGTATTTCGGAAACTCGATATTTCTTAGAGGCTTGGCAACCACTCTCAATGAAAGTGCTTTTCCACAGTGTGTGCCTAGGGCTACTTGAAGAGGAAACAAACCATAGAGACAAAACTGAGAACTTCTTTATTTTGTCAAGTTTCAAAGAGCTACTACAAACCATGTTAGATTTAGTGTTCCAAATTCATCTATCTCTATAGGAGAGAACATAGGGAAACCTAAATATAAAAACTGCTAGTATAGACAAATGCTTCAACCTAGAAGAACCAAATTTGGTGAGCCAAGTGGGATTTGTGTACTGATCATTAGCAACAAGTATCATCAAGATTGGGTGAAAAGATATTTGCTGGTATTTCGGAAACTCGTTATTTCTTAGAAGCTTGTCAACCCCTCTCAATGAAAGTGCTTTTGAACAGTGTGTGCCTAGGGCTACTTGAAGAGGAAACAATCCATAGAGACAAAACTGAGAACTCTTTTATTTTGTCAAGTTTCAAAGAGCTACTACAAACCATGTTGGATTTAGAGTTCAAAATTCATCTACCTATATATGAGAGAACAGAGTGACACCTAAATATAAAAACTGCTACTGTAGACGAACGCTTCAACCTAGAAGAACCAAATGTGGTGAGCCAAGTGGGATCTGTGTACTTATCATTACCACCAAGTATCATCAAGATTGGGTGAAAAAATATTTGCTGGTATTTTGGAAACTCGTTATTTCTTAGAAGCCTGGCAACCACTCTCAAAGAAAGTGCTTCCACAGTCTGTGCCTAGGGCTACTTGAAGAAGAAACAAACCATAGAGACAAAACTGAGAACTCCTTTAGTTTGTCGAGTTTCAAAGAGCTACTACAATCCATGTTGGATTTAGAGTTCAAAATTCATCTATCTATATAGAAGAGAACAGAGAGAAACCTAAATATAAAAACTGCTACTGTAGACGAACGCTTCAACCTAGAAGAACAAAATTTGGTGAGCCAAGTGGGATCTGTGTACTTATCATTAGCAACAAGTATCATCAAGATTGGGTGAAAAGATATTTGCTGGTATTTCGGAAACTCGATATTTCTTAGAAGCTTGGCAACCACTCTCAATGAAAGTGCTTTTCCACAGTGTGTGCCTAGGGCTACTTGAAGTGGAAACAAACCATAGAGACAAAACGGAGAACTCCTTTATTTTGTCAAGTTTCAAAGAGCTACTACAATCCATGTTGGATTTAGAGTTCCAAATTCATCTATCTATATAGGAGAGAACAGAGAGAAACCTAAATATAAAAACTGCTACTGTAGACGAACGCGTCAACCTAGAGGAACAATATTTGGTGAGCCAAGTGGGATTTGTGTACTGATCATTACCACCAAGTATCATCAAGATTGGGTGAAAAAATATTTGCTGGTATTTCGGAAACTTGTAATTTCTCAGAAGCTTGGCAACCCCTCTCAATGAAAGTGCTATTAAACAGTCTGTGCCTTGGGCTACTTGAAGACCAAACAAACCATAGAGACAAAACTGAGAACTCTTTTATTTTGTCCAGTTTCAAAGAGCTACTACAAACCATGTTGGATTTAGAATTCCAAATTCATCTATCTATATAGGAGAGACAAGAGGGAAACCTAAATATAAAAACTGCTACTGTAGAAAAATGCCTCAACCTAGAAGAACAAAATTTGGTGAGCCAAGTGGGATCTGTGTACTGATCATTAGCAACAAGTATCATCAAGATTGGGTGAAAAAATATTTGCTGGTATTTCGGAAACTCGTTATTTCTTAGAAGCTTGGCAACCCATCTCAATGAAAGTGCTTTTCCACAGTGTGTGCCTAGGGCTACTTGAAGTGGAAACAATCCATAGATACAAAACTGAGAACTCCTTTATTTTGTCAAGTTTCAAAGAGCTACTACAAACCATGTTGGATTTAGAGTTCCAAATTCATCTACCTATATATGAGAGAACAGAGTGAAACCTAAATATAAAAACTGCTACTGTAGAAGAACGCTTCAACCTAGAAGAACAAAATTTGGTGAGCCAAGTGGGATCTGTGTACTGATCATTACCACCAAGTATCATCAAGATTGCTGAAAAAATATTTGCTGGTGTTTCGGAAACTCGTTATTTCTTAGAAGCTTGGCAACCCCTCTCAATGAAAGTGCTTTTCCACAGTGTGTGCCTAGGGCTACTTGAAGAGGAAACAAACCATAGAGACAAAACTGAGAACTCCTTTATTTTGTCAAGTTTCAAAGATCTACTACAAACCCTGTTGGATTTAGAGTTCCAAATTCATCTATCTATACAGGAGAGAACAGAGTGAAACATAAATATAAAAACTGCTACTGTAGACGAACGCTTGAACATAGAAGAACAAAATTTGGTGAGCCTAGTGGGATTTGTGTACTCATCGTTACCACCAAGTATCATCAAGATTGGGTGAAAAAATATTTGCTGGTATTTCGGAAACTCGTTATTTCTTAGAAGCTTGGCAACCCATATCAATGAAAGTGCTTTCCACAGTCTGTGCCTAGGGCTACTTGAAGAGGAAACAAACCATAGAGACAAAACTGAGAACTTTTTTATTTTGTCAAGCTTCAAAGAGCTACTACAATCCATGTTGGATTTAGAGTTCCAAATTCATCTATCTATATAGGAGAGAACAGAGAGAAACCTAAATATAAAAACTGCTACTGTAGACGAACGCTTCAACCTAGAAGAACAAAATTAGGTGAGCCAAGTGGGATTTTTGTACTGATCATTACCACCAAGAATCATCAAGTTTGGGTGAAAAAATATTTGCTGGTGTTTCGGAAACTTGTAATTTCTTAGAAGCTTGGCAACCACTCTCAATGAAAGTGCTTTTCCACAGTCTGTGACTAGGGCTACTTGAAGAGGAAACAAACCATAGAGACAAAACTGAGAACTCCTTTATTTTGTCAAGTTTCAAAAAGCTACTACAAACCATGTTGGATTTAGAGTTCCAAATTCATCTATCTATATAGGAGAGAACAGAGGGAAACCTAAATATAAAAACTGCTACTGTAGACGAAAGCTTCAAACTAGAAGAACAAAATTTGGTGAGCCAAGTGGGATTTGTGTACTGATCATTACCACCAAGTATCATCAAGATTAAGTGAAAAAATATTTGCTGGTGTTTCGGAAACTTGTAATTTCTTAGAAGCTTGGCAACCACTCTAAATGAAATTGCTTTTCCACAGTCTGTGCCTAGGGCTACTTGAAGAGGAAACAAACCATAGAGACAAAACTGACAACTCCTTTATTTTGTCAAGTTTAAAGAGCTACTACAAACCATGTTGGATTTAGAGTTCCAAATTCATCTATCTATATAGGAGAGAACAGAGGGAAACCTAAATTTAAAAACTGCTACTGTAGACGAACGCTTCAACCTAGAAGAACAAAATTTGGTGAGCCAAGTGGGATTTGTGTACTGATCATTAGCAACAAGTATCATCAAGATTGGGTGAAAAAATATTTGCTGGTATTTCGGAAATTCGTTATTTCTTAGAAGCTTGGCAACCCCTCTCAATGAAAGTGCTTTTCCACAGTGTGTGCCTAGGGCTACTTGAAGAGGAAACAATCCATAGAGACAAAACTGAGAACTCCCTTATTTTTTCAAGTTTCAAGGAGCTACTACAATCCATGTTGGATTTAGAGTTCCAAATTCATCTATCTATATAGGAGAGAACAGAGAGAAACCTAAATATCAAAACTGCTACTGTAGACGAACGCTTCAACCTAGAAGAACAATATTTGGTGAGCCAAGTGGGATTTGTGTACTGGTCATTAGCAACAAGTATCATCAAGATTGGGTGAAAAAATATTGCTGGTATTTCGGAAACTCGTTATTTCTTAGAAGCTTGGCCACCCCTCTCAATGAAAGTGCTTTTCCACAGTCTGTGCCTTGGGCAACTTGAAGAGAAAACAAACCATAGAGAAAAAACTCAGAACTCCTTTATTTTGTCAAGTTTCAAAGAGCCTCTACAAACCATGTTGGATTTAGAGTTCCAAAATCATCTACCTATATATGAGAGAACAGAGTGAAACCTAAATATAAAAACTGCTACTGTAGACGAACGCTTCAACCGAGAAGAACAAAATCGGTGAGCCAAGTGGGATCTGTGTACTGATCATTAGCAACAAGTATCATCAAGATTGGGTGAAAAAATATTTGCTCGTATTTCGGAAACTCGATATTTCTTAGAAGCTTGGCAACCACTCTCAATGAAAGTGCTTTTCCACAGTGTGTGCCTAGGGCTACTTGAAGAGGAAACAAACCATAGAGACAAAACTGAGAACTTCTTTATTTTTTCAAGTTTCAAAGAGCTACTACAAACCATGTTGGATTTAGTGTTCCAAATTCATCTATCTCTATAGGAGAGAACATAGGGAAACCTAAATATAAAAACTGCTACTGTAGACAAATGCTTCAACCTAGAAGAACCAAATTTGGTGAGCCAAGTGGGATTTGTGTACTGATCATTAGCAACAAGTATCATCAAGTTTGGGTGAAAAGATATTTGCTGGTATTTCGGAAACTCGTTATTTCTTAGAAGCTTGTCAACCCCTCTCAATGAAAGTGCTTTTAAACAGTGTGTGCCTAGGGCTACTTGAAGAGGAAACAATCCATAGAGACAAAACTGAGAACTCTTTTATTTTGTCAAGTTTCAAAGAGCTACTACAAACCATGTTGGATTTAGAGTTCAAAATTCATCTACCTATATATGAGAGAACAGAGTGAAACCTAAATATAAAAACTGCTACTGTAGACGAACGCTTCAACCTAGAAGAACAAAATTTGGTGAGCCAAGTGGGATCTGTGTACTTATCATTACCACCAAGTATCATCAAGATTGGGTAAAAAAATATTTGCTGGTATTTCGGAAACTCGTTATTTCTAAGAAGCTTGGCAACCCCTCTCAATGAAAGTGCTTATCCACAGTGTGTGCCTAGGGCTACTTGAAGAGGAAACAAACCATAGAGACAAAACTGAGAACTCCTTTATTTTGTCAAGTTTCAAAGAGCTACTACAATCCATGTTGGATTTAGAGTTCCAAATTCATCTATCTATATAGGAGAGAACAGAGGGAAACCTAAATATAAAAACTGCTACTGTAGACGAACGCTTCAACCTAGAAGAACAAAATTTGGTGAGCCAAGTGGGATTTGTGTACTGATCATGACCACCAAGTATCATCAAGATTGGGTGAAAAAATATTTGCTGGTATTTTGGAAACTCGTTATTTCTTAGAAGCCTGGCAACCACTCTCAAAGAAATTGCTTCCACAGTCTGTGCCTAGGGCTACTTGAAGAAGAAACAAACCATAGAGACAAAACTGAGACTCCTTTAGTTTGTCAAGTTTCAAAGAGCTACTACAAACCATGTTGGATTTAGAGTTCCAAATTCATCTATGTTTATAGGAGAGAACAAAGAGAAACCTAAATATAAAAACTGCTACTGTAGACGAACGCTTCAACCTAGAAGAACAAAATTTGGTGAGCCACGTGGGATTTGTGTACTGATCATTACCACCAAGTATCATCAAGATTGGGTTAAAAAAATATTTGCTGGTATTTCGGAAACTCGTAATTTCTTAGAAGCTTGGCAACCCATCTCAATGAAAGTGCTTTCCACAGTCTGTGCCTTGTGCTACTTGAAGAGGAAACAAACCATAGAGACAAAACTGAGAACTCCTTTATTTTGTCAAGTTTCAAAGAGCTACTATAAACCATGTTGGATTTAGAGTTCCAAATTCATCTATCTATATAGGAGAGAACAGAGGGAAACCTAAATATAAAAACTGCTACTGTAGACGAACGCTTCAACATAGAAGAACAAAATTTGGTGAGCCAAGTGGGATGTGTGTACTAATCATTTCCACCAAGTATCATCAAGATTGGGTGAAAAAATATTTGCTGGTATTTTCTAAACTCCTTATTTCATTGGAAGCTTGGCAACCCATCTCAATGAAAGTGTTTTCACAGTCTGTGCCTAGGCCTCTTGAAGAGGAAACAAACCATAGAGACAAAACTGAGAACTCCTTTATTTTGTCAAGTTTCAAAGAGCTACTATAAACCATGTTGGATTTAGAGTTCCAAATTCATCTATCTGTATAGGACAGAACAGAGGGAAACCTAAATATAAAAACAGCTACTGTAGACGAACGCTTCAACCTAGAAGAACAAAATTTGGTGAGCCATGTGGGATTTGTGTACTGATCATGACCACCAAGTATCATCAAGATTGGGTGAAAAGATACTTGCTGGTATTTTGGAACCTCGTTATTTCTTAGAAGCCTGGCAACCACTCTCAATGAAAGTGCTTCCACAGTCTGTGCCTAGGGGTACTTGAAGAAGAAACAAACCATAGAGACAAAACTGATAAATCCTTTATTTTGTCAAGTTTCAAAAAGCTACTACAAACCATGTTGGATTTAGAGTTCCAAATTCATCTATCTATATAGGAGAGAACAGAGAGAAACCTAAATATAAAAACTGCTACTGTAGACGAACGCTTCAACCTAGAAGAACAAAATTTGGTGAGCCAAGTGGGATCTGTGTACTGATCATTACCACCAAGTATCATCCAGATTGCTGAAAAAATATTTGCTGGTGTTTCGGAAACTCGTTATTTCTAGAAGCATGTCAACCCATCTCATTGAAAGTGCTTTTCACAGTCTGTGCCTAGGGCTACTTGAAGAGGAAACAAACCATAGAGACAAAACTGAGAACTCCTTTATTTTGTCAAGTTTCAAAGAGCTACTACAATCCATGTTGGATTTAGAGTTCCAAATTCATCTATCTATATAGGAGAGAACAGAGGGAAACCTAAATATAAAAACTGCTACGGTAGACGAACGCTTCAAACTAGAAGAACAAAATTTGGTGAGAAAAGTGGGATTTGTGTACTGATCATTACCACCAAGTATCATCAAGATTGGGTGAAAAAATATTTCCTGGTATTTCGGAAACTCGGAATTTCTTAAAAGCTTGGCAACCCCTCTCAATGAAAGTGCTTTTCCACAGTCTGTGCCTAGGGCTACATGAAGAGGAAACAAACCATAGAGACACAACTGAGAACTCTTTTATTTTGTCAAGTTTCAAAGAGCTACTACAATCCATGTTGGATTTAGAGTTCCAAATTCATCTATCTATATAGGAGAGAACAGAGAGAAACCTAAATATAAAAACTGCTGCTGTAGACGAACGCTTCAACCTAGATGAACAAAATTTGGTGAGCCACGTGGGATTTGTGTACTGATCATTACCACCAAGTATCATCAAGATTGGGTTAAAAAAATATTTGCTGGTATTTCGGAAACTCGTAATTTCTTAGAAGCTTGGCAACCCATCTCAATGAAAGTGCTTTCCACAGTCTGTGCCTAGGGCTACTTGAAGAAGAAACAAACCATAGAGACAAAACTGAGAACTCTTTTATTTTGTCAAGTTTCAAAGAGCTACTACAATCCATGTTGGATTTAGAGTTCCAAATTCATCAATCTATATAGGAGAGAACAGAGAGAAACCTAAATATAAAAACTGCTACTGTAGACGAACGCTTCAACCTAGAAGAACAAAATTTGGTGAGCCAATTGGGATTTGTGTACTGATCATTACCACCAAGAATCATCAAGTTTGGGTGAAAAAACATTTGCTGGTGTTTCGGAAACTTGTAATTTCTTAGAAGCTTGGCAACCACTCTCAATTAAAGTGCTTTTCCACAGTCTGTGACTAGGGCTACTGGAAGAGGAAACAAACCATAGAGACAAAACTGAGAAATCCTTTATTTTGTCAAGTTTCAAAAAGCTACTACAAACCATGTTGGATTTAGAGTTCCAAATTCATCTATCTTTATAGGAGAGAACAGAGAGAAACCTAAATATAAGAACTGCTACTGTAGACGAACGCTTCAACCTAGAAGAACAAAATTTGGTGAGCCAAGTGGGATTTGCGTACTGATCATTACCACCAAGTATCATCAAGATTGGGTGAAAAAATATTTGCTGGTGTTTCGGAAACTTGTAATTTCTTAGAAGCTTGGCAACCCCTCTCAATGAAAGTGCTTTTCCACATTCTGTGCCTAGGGTTACTTGAAGAGGAAACAAACCATAGAGACAAAACTGAGAACTCCTTTATTTTGTCAAGTTTCAAAAAGCTACTACAAACCATGTTGGATTTAGAGTTCCAAATTCATCTATCTATATATGAGAGAACAGAGTGAAAACTAAATATAAAAACTGCTACTGTAGACGAACGCTTCAACCTAGAAGAACATAATTTGGTGAGCCAAGTGGGATTTTTGTACTGATCATTACCATTAAGTATCATCAAGATTGGGTGAAAAATATTTGCTGGTATTTTGGAAACTCGTTATATCTTAGAAGCTTGGCAACCCATCTCAATGAAAGTGCTTCCACAGTCTGTGCCTAGGGCTACTTGAAAGGAAACAAACCATAGAGACAAAACTGAGAACTCCTTTATTTTGTCAAGTTTCAAAGAGCTACTACAATCCATGTTGGATTTAGAGTTCCAAATTCATCTATCTATATAGGAGAGAACAGAGGGGAACCTAAATATAAAAACATCTACTGTAGATGAACGCATCAACATAGAAGAACAAAATTTGGTGAGCGAAGTGGGATTTGTGTTCTGATCATTACCACCAAGTATCATCAAGATTGGGTGAAAAAATATTTGCTGGTATTTCGGAAATTTGTAATTTCTTAGAAGCTTGGATACCCCTCTCAATGAAAGTGCTTTTCCACAGTCTGTGCCTAGGGATACTTTAAGTGGAAACAAACCATAGAAACAAAACTGAGAACTCCTTTATTTTGTCAAGTTCGAAAGAGCTACTACAATCCATGTTGGATTTAGAGTTCCAAATTCATCTATCTATATAGGAGAGATCAGAGGGAAACCTAAATATAAAAACTGCTACTGTAGACGAACGCTTCAACCTAGAAGAACAAAATTTGGTGAGCCAAGTGGGATCTGTGTACTGATCATTACCACCAAGTATCATCAAGATTGGGTGAAAAAATATTTGCTGGAATTTCGGAAATTTGTAATTTCTTAGAAGCTTGGATACCCCTCTCAATGAAAGTGCTTTTCCACAGTGTGTGCCTTGGGCTACTTGAAGATTAAACAAAGCATAGAGAAAAAACTGAGAACTCCTTTATTTTGTCAAGTTTCATAGAGCTACTACAATCCATGTTGGATTTAGATTTCCAAATTCATCTATCTGTATAGGAGAGAACAGAGAAAAACCTAAATATAAAAACTGCTGCTGTAGACGAACGCTTCAACCTAGATGAACAAAATTTGGTGAGCCACGTGGGATTTGTGTACTGATCATTACCACCAAAGTATCATCAAGATTGGGTTAAAAAATATTTGCTGGTATTTCGGGAAACTCGTAATTTCTTAGAAGATTGGCAACCCATCTCAATGAAAGTGCTTTCCACAGTCTGTGCCTAGGGCTACTTGAAGAGGAAACAAACCATAGAGACAAAACTGAGAACTCCTTTATTTTGTCAAGTTTCAAAGAGCTACTAAAACCATGTTGGATTTAGAGTTCCAAATTCATCTATCTATATAGGAGAGAACAGAGGGAAACCTAAATATAAAAACTGCTACTGTAGACGAACGCTTCAACATAGAAGAACAAAATTTGGTGAGCCAAGTGGGATGTGTGTACTAATCATTTCCACCAAGTATCATCAAGATTGGGTGAAAAAATATTTGCTGGTATTTTCTAAACTCCTTATTTCACTGGAAGCTTGGCAACCCATCTCAATGAAAGTGTTTTCACAGTCTGTGCCTAGGCCTCTTGAAGAGGAAACAAACCATAGAGACAAAACTGAGAACTCCTTTATTTTGTCAAGTTTCAAAGAGCTACTATAAACCATGTTGGATTTAGAGTTCCAAATTCATCTATCTGTATAGGACAGAACAGAGGGAAACCTAAATATAAAAACAGCTACTGTAGACGAACGCTTCAACCTAGAAGAACAAAATTTGGTGAGCCAAGTGGGATTTGTGTACTGATCATGACCACCCAAGTATCATCAAGATTGGGTGAAAAGATACTTGCTGGTATTTTGGAAACTCGTTATTTCTTAGAAGCCTGGCAACCACTCTCAATGAAAGTGCTTCCACAGTCTGTGCCTAGGGGTACTTGAAGAAGAAACAAACCATAGAGACAAAACTGATAAATCCTTTAGTTTGTCAAGTTTCAAAGACCTACTACAAACCATGTTGGATTTAGAGTTCCAAATTCATCTACCTATATATGAGAGAACAGAGTGAAACCTAAATATAAAAACTGCTACTGTAGACGAACGCTTGAACTTAGAAGAACAAAACTTGGTGAGCCTAGTGGGATTTGTGTACTCATCATTACCACCAAGTATCATCAAGATTGGGTGAAAAAATATTTGCTGGTATTTCTGAAACTCGTTATTTCTTAGAAGCTTGGCAACCCATATCAATGAAAGTGCTTTTCCACAGTCTGTGACTAGCGCTACTGGAAGAGGAAACAAACCAAAGAGACAAAACTGAGAACTCCTTTATTTTGTCAAGTTTCAAAAAGCTACTACAAACCATGTTGGATTTAGAGTTCCAAATTCATCTATCTATATAGGAGAGAACAGAGAGAAACCTAAATATAAAAACTGCTACTGTAGACGGACTCTTCAACCTAGAAGAACAAAATTTGGTGAGCCAAGTGGGATCTGTGTACTGATCATTACCACCAAGTATCATCAAGATTGCTGAAAAAATATTTGCTGGTGTTTCGGAAACTCGTTATTTCTAGAAGCATGTCAACCCATCTCAATGAAAGTGCTTTTCACAGTCTGTGCCTAGGGCTACTTGAAGAGGAAACAAACCATAGAGACAAAACTGAGAACTCCTTTATTTTGTCAAGTTTCAAAAGAGCTACTACAATCCATGTTGGATTTAGAGTTCCAAATTCATCTATCTATATAGGAGAGAACAGAGGGAAACCTAAATATAAAAACTGCTACGGTAGACGAACGCTTCAAACTAGAAGAACAAAATTTGGTGAGCCAAGTGGGATTTGTGTTCTGATCATTACCACCAAGTATCATCAAGTTTTGGGTGAAAAAATATCTGCTGGTATTTTGGAAACTCGTTATTTCTTAGAACCTTGGCAACCCATCTCAATGAAAGTGCTTTTCACAGTCTGTGCCTAGGGCTACTTGAAGAGGAAACAAACCATAGAGAAAAAACTGAGAACTCCTTTATTTTGTCAAGTTTCAAAGAGCTACTACAAACCATGTTGGATTTAGAGTTCCAAATTCATCTATCGGTGTAGGAGAGAACAGAGGGAAACCTAAATATGAAAACTGCTACTGTACACGAACGCTTCAACCTAGAAGAACAAAATTTGGTAAGCCAAGTGGGATTTGTGTTCTGATCATTAGCTACAAGTATCATCAAGATTGGGTGAATAAATATTGCTGGTATTTCGGAAACTCGTTATTTCGTAGAAGCTTGGCAACCCCTCTCAATGAAAGTGCTTTTCCACAGTGTGTGCCTAGTGCTAATTGAAGAGGAAACAATCCATAGAGACAAAACAGAGAACTCCTTTATTTTGTCAAGTTTCAAAGAGCTACTACAAACCATGTTGTATTTAGAGTTCCAAATTCATCTATCTATATAGGAGAGAACAGAGGGAAACCTAAATATAAAAACTGCTACTGTAGACGAACGCTTCAACCTAGAAGAACAAAATTTGGTGAGCCACGTGGGATTTGTGTACTGATCATTACCAGCAAGTATCATCAAGATTGGGTGAAAAAATATTTACTGGTATTTTGGAAACTCGTTATTTCTTAGAATCATGGCAACCCATCTCAATGAAAGTGCTTCCACAGTCTGTGCCTAGGGCTACATGAAGAGGTAACAAACCATAGAGACAAAACTGAGAACCCTTTATTTTGTCAAGTTTCAAAGAGCTACTACAATCCATGTTGGATTTAGAGTTCCAAATTCATCTATCTATATAGGAGAGAACAGAGGGAAACCTAAATATAAAAACTGCTACTGTAGACGAACGCTTCAACCTATAAGAACAAAATTTGGTGAGCCAAGTGGGATTTGTGTACTGATCATTCCCACCAAGTATCATCAAGATTGGGTGAAAAAATATTTGCTGGTATTTCGGAAATTTGTAATTTCTTAGAAGCTTGGATACCCCTCTCAATGAAAGTGCTTTTCCACAGTGTGTGCCTAGGGCTACTTGAAGAGGAAACAAACCATAGAGAAAAAACTGAGAACTCCTTTATTTTCTCAAGTTTCATAGAGCTACTACAATCCATGTTGGATTAAGATTTCCAAATTCATCTAAATATATAGGAGAGAACAGAGAGAAACCTAAATATAAAAACTGCTACTGTAGACGAACGCTTCAACCTAGAAGAACAAAATTTGGTGAGCCACGTGGGATTTGTGTACTGATCATTACCACCAAGTATCATCAAGATTGGTTGAAAAAATATTTACTGGTATTTTGGAAACTCGTTATTTCTTAGAAGCATGGCAACCCATTACAATGAAAGTGCTTCCACAGTCTGTGCCTAGGGCTAGTTGAAGAGGTAACAAACCATAGAGACAAAACTGAGAACTCCTTTATTTTGTCAAGTTTCAAAGAGCTACTACAATCCATGTTGGATTTAGAGTTCCAAATACATCTATCTATATAGGAGAGAACAGAGGGGAACCTAAATATAAAAACATCTACTGTAGATGAACGCATCAACATAGAAGAACAAAATTTGGTGAGCGAAGTGGGATTTGTGTTCTGATC
Source organism: Callospermophilus lateralis (assembly GCF_048772815.1). NCBI lineage: Eukaryota > Metazoa > Chordata > Mammalia > Rodentia > Sciuridae > Callospermophilus > Callospermophilus lateralis. The sequence continues at coordinate 2,982 of NW_027514732.1, read as the reverse complement.
ATTACCACCAAGTATCATCAAGATTGGTTGAAAAAATATTTGCTGGTATTTCTGAAACTCGTTATTTCTTAGAAGCTTGGCAACCCCTCTCAATGAAAGTGCTTTCCACAGTGTGTGCCTATGGCTACTTGAAGAGGAAACAATCCATAGAGACAAAACTGAGAACTCCTTTATTTTGTCAAGTTTCAAAGAGCTACTACAAACCATATTGGATTTAGAGTTCCAAATTCATCTATCTATATAGGAGAGAACAGAGGGAAACCTAAATATCAAAACTGCTACTGTAGACGAACGCTTCAACCTGGAAGAACAAAATTTGGTGAGCCAAGTGGGATTTGTGTACTGATCATTTCCACCAAGTATCATCAAGATTGGGTGAAAAACTATTTGCTGGTATTTTCTAAACTCGTATTTCTTAGAAGCTGGGCAACTCCTCTCAATGAAAGTGCTGTTCCACAGTGTGTGCCTAGGTCTACTTTAAGAGGAAACAATCCATAGAGACAAAACTGAGAACTCCTTTATTTTGTCAAGTTTCAAAGAGCTACTACAAACCATATTGGATTTAGAGTTCCAAATTCATCTATCTATATATTAGAGAACAGAGGGAAACCTAAATATCAAACTGCTACTGTATACGAACGCTTCAACCTAGAAGAACAAAATTTGGGTGAGCCAAGTGGGATTTGTGGACTGATCATTACCACCAAGTGTCATCAAGATTGCTTGAAAAAATATTTGCTGGTATTTCGGAAACTCGTAATTTCTTAGAAGCTTGGATACCCCTCTCAATGAAAGTGCTTTTCTACAGTCTGTGCCTAGGGCTACTTGAAGAGGAAACAAACCATAGAGACAAAACTGAGAACTCCTTTATTTTGTCAAGTTTCAAAGAGCTACTAAAAACCATGTTGGATTTAGAGTTCCAAATTCATCTATCTAAATAGGAGAGAACAGAGGGAAACCTAAATATAAAAACTGCTACTGTAGACGAAAGCTTCAACCTAGAAGAACAAAATTTGGTGAGCCAAGTGGGAACTTTGTACTGATCATTAGCAACAAGTATCATCAAGATTGGGTGAAAAAATATTTGCTGGTATTTCGGAAACTTGTTATTTCTTAGAAGCCTGGCAACCCCTCTCAATGAAAGTGCTTTTCCACAGTGTGTGCCTAGGGCTACTTGAAGAGGACACAAACCATAAAGACAAAACTGAGAACTCCTTTATTTTGTCAAGTTTCATAGCGCTACTACAATCCATGTTGGATTAAGATTTCCAAATTCATCTATCTATATAGGAGAGAACAGAGAGAAACCTAAATATAAAAAACTGCTACTGAAGACGAACGCTTCAAACCTAGAAGAACAAAATTTGGTGAGCCACGTGGGATTTGTGTACTGATCATTACCACGAAGTATCATCAAGATTGGTTGAAAAAATATTTACTGGTATTTTGGAAACTCGTTATTTCTTAGAAGCATGGCAACCCATTACAATGAAAGTGTTCCACAGTCTGTGCCTAGGGCTACTTGAAGAGGAAACAAACCATAGAGAAAAAACTGAGAACTCCTTTATTTTGTCAAGTTTCATAGAGCTACTACAATCCATGATGGATTTAGATTTCCAAATTCATCTATCTATATAAGAGAGAACAGAGAGAAACCTAAATATAAAAACTGCTACTCTAGACGAACGCTTCAACCTAGAAGAACAAAATTTGGTGAGCCACGTGGGATTTGTGTACTGATCATTACCACCAAGTATCATAAAGATTGGGTTAAAAAAATATTTCCTGGTATTTCGGAAACTCGTAATTTCTTAGAAGCTTGGCAACCCATCTCAATGAAAGTGCTTTCCACAGTCTGTGCCTAGGGCTACTTGAAGAGGAAACAAACCATAGAGACAAAACTGAGAACTCCTTTATTTTGTCAAGTTTCAAAGAGCTACTACAATCCTTGTTGGATTTAGAGTTCCAAATTCATCTATCTATATAGGAGAGAACAGAGGGAAACCTAAATATAAAAACTGGTACTCTAGACGAACGCTTCAACCTAGAAGAACTAAAATTGGTGAGCCAAGTGGGATTTGTTTACTGATCATTACCACCAAGTATCATCAAGATTGGGTGAAAAAATATTTGCTGGTATTTCGGAAATTTGTAATTTCTTAGAAGCTTGGATACACCTCTCAATGAAAGTGCTTTTCCACAGTGTGTGCCTAGGGCTACTTGAAGAGGAAACAAACAATAGAGAAAAAACTGAGAACTCCTTTATTTTGTCAAGTTTCATAGAGCTACTACAATCCATGTTGGAATTTGATTTCCAAATTCATCTATCTATATAGGAGAGAACAGAGGGAAACCTAAATATAAAAACTGCTACTGTAGACGAACGCTTCAACCTAGAAGAACAAAATTTGGTGAGCCAAGTGGGATTTGTGTACTGATCATTTCCACCAAGTATCATCAAGATTGGGTGAAGAAATATTTGCTGGTATTTTCTAAACTCCTTATTTCTTAGAAGCTTGGCAACCCATCTCAATGAAAGTGCTGCCACAGTCTGTGCCTAGGCCTCTTGAAGAGGAAACAAACCATAGAGACAAAACTGAGAACTCCTTTATTTTGTCAAGTTTCAAAGAGCTACTACAAACCATGTTTATTTTAGAGTTCCAAATTCATCTATCTATATAGGAGAAAACAGAGGGAAACCTAAATATCAAAACTGCTACTGTAGACGAACGCTTCAACCTAGAAGAACAAAATTTGGTGAGCCAAGTGGGAATTTTGTACTGATCATTAGCAACAAGTATCATCAAGATTGGGTGAAAAAATATTTGCTGGTATTTCGGAAACTCGTTATTTCGTAGAAGCTTGGCAACCCCTCTCAATAAAAGTGCTTTTCCACAGTGTGTGTCTAGGGCTAATTGAAGAGGACACAATCCATAGAGACAAAACTGAGAACTCCTTTATTTTGTCAAGTTTCAAAGAGCT